>NC_133135.1:26364768-26666092 GCF_048418815.1 Hemitrygon akajei
CTACAGTCCTCTGAATTGCTCTGGCACAATTACACTCTCATAGCCTCCAACTTGATGGCATGAACATTGGTTTCTCAAACTTCTGGTAAGGCCCCCCTCTCTCCTTCACCATTCCCCATCAACTGTCTCTGGTGGTCCTCCCCCCTTTCTTACTTCCATGGCCTTCTGTTCTCTCCTATAGATTCCTCCTTCTCCAGTCTTGTATCTCTTTCAGCAATCAACTTCCCAATGACCTCTCCTTCCTGGTTTCTCCTATCACTTTGTGTTTCTTCCTTCCCTCCCTCCCTCCATCCCTTACTCGGCCTCTCCAACTTCTTTTTCTCCAGTCCTGCCGAAGGGTCTCGACCTGAAATGCTGACTGTACATTTCAACGGATGCTGCCCGACCTGCTGAGTTCATCCAGCTTGTTAGTACATGTTGATTTGACCACAGCATCTGCAGCATACTTTGTGTTTTCCATAGATGCTGCCTGGCCTGCTGAGCTCCTCCAGTATTTTGTGTGTGTGACACTTACAGCTAAACTGTGGTGAAACTGGCCCTTCAGCCTATTAAGTTGGACCTATCGACTCGTAGAGAGAGAGAGCTTTGCACAGGTCAGGGAGAAAAGTTTAAAAAAGGAACACTTCGTGAGGCTCGGCGCATTAGAATAGTGGGTATGACTGCGAGGCCAGTTTTCTGTTCTGGGTGTCAGATGTGGGATGTCCGGGAGACTTGCGGCCTCCCTGACGGCCACAGCTCCTTAGAGACCGAGTCAGAGAACTGGAGCTGCAGCTCGATGACCTTTGGCTTGTTAGTGAGAGTGAGGAGGTGATAGACAGGAGCTATAGGCATGTAGTTACCCCAGGGGCTTCAGAAGTCACATAATTGGGTGACTGTCAGAAGAGGGCGTCAGGTAGTGGAGAGCACCCCTGTGGCTGTCCCTCTTTAAAATAAGTACTCCATTTTGAGTGTTGTTGGAAGGGGGTGGGGGAATGACCTACCCTCAGGGGAAGCAACAGTGGCTGTGCCCCTGGCACTGAGTCTGGCCCTGTGGCTCAAAAGGGTAAGGAATAGATGTAATAGGGTACTCTATAGATAGGGGGGACAGATTCTGTGGACGTGAAAAGGAAACTCTGATGGTAGTTTACCTCCCAGGTTCCAGGGTCCGAGATATTTCTGATGCGTCCACAATACCCTGAAAAGAGAGGATGAGCAGCCAGAGATTGTGATAGATATTGGTAACAACAACATAGGTAGAAAAAGGGTGTAGGTCCTGAAAGCAGAATACAGGGATTTAGGAAGAAAGCTGAAAAGCAGGACTTCACAGGTAGTAATCTCAAGATTGCTGCCTTTGCCACATGACAGTGAGTATAGGAATAGAATGAGGTGGAGGATAAATGTGTGGCTGAAGGATTGGAGCAGGGGGCAGGGATTCAGGTTTCTGGATCGTTGGGACCTCTTCTGGGGCAGGTGTGACCTGTACAAAAAGGATGGGCTGCATTTGAATATGAGGGGGACCAATGTCCCGGCGGGGAGGTTTGCTAATGCTATTGGGGAAGGTTTAAACTAGATTTGCAGGGGGGTGGGGGGGTGGGGAGCTGAAGTGAAGAGGCAGAGGATGGGGAGGTTGGAGCACAGGCAGAGACAGCTTGTAGGGAGTTTGTGAAGAAGGATAGGCAGATATGAGAGCAATGATGCACTCAGCCTGATAGTTTGAGATGTGTTTATTTTAATGCAAGGAGTATCATAAACAAGGTGGATGAACTCAGAGTGTGGATCAATATGTGGAACTGTGAGAGGCAGGATTTATGAGCATTTGAAGAGACATAATCTGATTAGGGATAGTCAGCATGGCTTTGTCAAGGGCAGGTCATGCCTTACAAGCCAAATTCAATTCTTCAAGGGTGTAACAAAATACATTGATGAAGGTAAAGCAGTGGATGTAGTGTATATGGATTTCAGCAAGGCATTTGATAAGGTTCATTCTCAAAGTAAGGAGGCATGGGATCCAAGGAGACCAGAATTAGTTTGCACACAGAAGGCAAAGGGTGGTTGTAGATGGTTCATATTCTGCATGGAGGTCGGTGACCAGTGGTGTTCAGCAGGGATCTGTTCTGGGACCCCTTCTCCTTGTGATATTTATAAATGATCTGGATGAAGAAGTAGAAGGTTGCTGATGACACAAAGGTTGGGGGTGTTGTGGATAGTCTGGAGGGTTCTCAGAGGTTACAGTGGGACATTGATAGGATGGAAAACTGGGCTGAGAATTGGCAGATGGACTTCAACCCAGAAAAGTGTGAAGTGGTTCATTTTGGTAGGTCAAATTTGAAGACAGAATATAATATCAATGGTAAGGCTCTTGGCAGTGTGGAGGATCAGAGCGATCTTGGGATCTGTGTCCATAGGACACTTAAAGCTGCTTCACAGGTTGACACTGTTGTTAAGAAGGCATATTTAAGAGTCTTGAGGTAATGTAACATCTATATAAGACCCTGGTCAGACCACACTTGGAGTAATGTGTTCAGTTCTGGTCACCTCACTATAGGAAGGGTAAGGGTGTGTGTGTGCATATATGAGTGGGAGAGAGGGAGAGTGGGAGAGAGAGAGAGCACCCGCGCTCACTGTAGAGAGAGTGCAGAGAACATTTACAAGGATGTTGCCTGGATTGAAGGGCGTAGCTTATGAGAACAGTTGCTTTTCTCCTTGGAGCGACGGAGGATGAGAAGTGACTTGATAGTGGTGTATAAGATGATAAGGGGCATTGAATGTGTAGATAGCCAGAGGCTTTTTCCCAGGACTGAAATGGCTAACACAAGGGGGCATAGTTTTAAGGTGCTTGGAAATAGGTACCAAGGGGATGTCAGGGGTAAGTTTTTCACACAGAGAGTGGTGGGTGTGTGGAATGCATTGCCGGCGGCGTTGCTGGAAGTGGATACAATAGGGTCTTTTAAGAGCCTCTTAGATAGATACCTGGAGCTTAGAAAAATAGAGGGCTGTGTGCTAGGGAAATTCTAGGCAGTCTCTAGAGTAGGTTACGTGGTCGACAAAACATGGTGAGCCGAAGGGCCTGTGATGTGCTGTAAATTTCTATGTTCTATGTAAGTCTCTGCAATGGAATGACCAGTTTGAGAGGATTAACATAAGCAAATAACTAAACAAAACTTAGACTGTTGATTGAGCTATCACCATCCAACTGGATTAAGCCATTGCATACAATTGTGGGGATTAGCTGCAAGGAATATAACTAATCATGCCCAAGCTGGACTGGTAAGTATTTCTAGTGAGCTGCACTGAATCATCCAGAAAGTATCTACTAGGCTTCATGCATCAGACAAGTCCTTTCAATAGCCTTCACTTTGTTAGCATCCCCTCAGGATGTGAGAGCCTTAATAGACCAAATGACAAGAAAAGCTCTCACTTCATAGCGCTAACATGTTTTTCAAATTCTGAAGGTGGGCAGCGTGCAATAGGAATTCATCCTGAGCCTGTTCTTTATACTTCTGTATTGCCCTCCGGTTACTGAGACTGAGTACTTATCTTGAATATGAACTGTTAGTTAAAAGTTGAGGTTATGGAATAAAAAAGCCTTCTTTCATCTTGCTTGCTGCCAAAACATTGCATTGATCTTTGGAGCAAATCCCTGTACGGCCACTTAAGATGCAGCATGTTCAGTAGCTGCCAGCTTTATTGCCTTTTATTTGCACAATCAAGACAACCCCCATGAAATGATATGCAGCTCTAGGGAAGGTTCAATCTTAATATAGACACTAATAGCAACTGTGTAAATGAGGAGAAATTCAGATGGAAGAGAAGTTTCCAGAACAGATCCAATTGAAATAGGTCTGAAAGAAAAAAAAACAAAGCGTGGGAACCTGGAATGAAGTGGGGGAAATGGAATATATTCTTACAAAAAGCAATCTGGACAAATACAATCATATCAGCAAATTTAAAATAGGCAAGGGATAGACGCAAGCAACTGAGGAAGTACTTAATTGGAGGAAGGTAAATTCAGTAACATCTCAAGAGATGCAGACCCAGGTGGATGGAAACCTATAATTAGCAGGCAAAACAATAATTGAACAATAGGAGGTCTTCAAAGAACGAGAGTTCAAGTACAATACAAGCATTGCTGTGTGGAATTCTGAAACTTAAATTCACTGGGTTTCAATTTATAGAGGCTTATTGTACAGTTCCCAATTGTGCAGCTAAGCAATGCACTTTCTTTCCAGGAAATTTATCATCAAGAATGATAGAAGACATGTTGTGTTGTCAGCAAGGTCTTTGGTTTTCTTTAGGATTTTCCGTGCAAGTGCTACAAATCTCTCTTGCAGAGGAATCAGAATCATATTTATTTTCACTGACTCATGTTGTGAAATCTGTTATTTTGTGACAGAGCAATACTTAAGTTACCATAAGTTACAGTAAGAAATATAAGAAACAAATGGTGCAAGAGAGCAAAACAGTAGGATAGTAGTCATGGATCATTCAGAAACTGATGGTGGAAGGAAAGAAGTTGGTCCTAGAATATTGAATGTGCAACTTCAGGCTGGTGTACCTCCTCCCTGATTGTAGTAATGAGAAGAAGGCATGTTCTGATGGTGAGGGTCCTTAATGATGGATGCCAGTTTCTTGATTAATGGCCTTTTGAACATGTCTTTGATGGTGGTGGGGGGGGGTGTGGCTGGCTTGTAGTCATGATGCATCTGGCTGAATCTACAATCCTCTGCAGCTTTTCAGCCCTTTCCTTTCTTTCTTTTCTTCTTTCAATCTTTTTATTGATTTAAAAAAGTGTGTATACAAAAAGGAGGAGAATATCTCTGGTATATATGTCAATAGCAGTACATACAGAAGGTAAAATTAACAACATCAGAATCACACATTGTCGTGGCTATACCTCGAGGATGAGGATGATGGTCTTCGTTCCATTTCCACAGAGCAAAGATGCCTGCACGTGAATTTGTTTAGCGTGTACTTGATGTTGCACTCCAAGAAGCACACGATACTTCACAAATCAACCAACTGATTCCAATGACATAGAAACCACAACGATTGGAGCTGATGGATTTGTTGCAGCCTTCATCCGCCTTCATAGCCGTTGAGTTCAAAGTAACTTTGTCTGCCTGTTCCACTGTTGAGGTCTTGGTTGGATTGTTCTTTGTCAGGGACCTCACCCTCAACCTTACCGCCATGGGTGACCCTAACAGGAGCATAGCTCTAGATGGCATCGCTCTCGGGATCTCAGGACCACACAAGCTTCTCCACCATGACAAGGTGACAATTCATGGAGAAGAGAATCACACATGGTGTTGATCTACAAAGTATAAATCAGCCCTTTGCATTGGAGCCTCCATATCAGTCAGTGATGAAGCTAGTCAATGCTCTCCGTAGTAAATAGGTAGAAATTTGCTGGTCTTTAGTGACATACCAAATCTCATCCAACTCCTAAGGAACTAACTATGGGCTTATAGAGGCTTATTGTACAGTTCCCAATTGCGCAGCTAAGCAATGCAGTTCTTTGTGAATGCATCCAGGATAGATCCTCAGATTTTGATGTTGAGTTCAAGGTTGTTCTTGAGACTCCACTCAACCAGCCAATCTATCTTACTCCTATGCACGTCCTCATCACTATTTGAGCCTCTGCTACAACTGTTGGCATTGACGGATTTATAGATAACGTTTGCGCTGTACCTAGCTGCAAAGTCACGAGTGTAGAACAGGGGGCTAAGACTGCATCCTTAAGGTGCGTCAGTGTCAGCGAGGAGGAGATGTTATTTCCGATTCACAGTGATCGTGGCGTCTCACCGAAGTCAAGGATCCAGTTGCAGGAGGTGCAGATGCCTGGATTTTGAAGTTTTAAAATGCCCAAGAAACCTGAAAGGAGAGCTGAAAGGAGATCAGCACCAGCAGAGATTCAAAGAATCATGCTGCTCCTTGTCGCATTCTGTACCTGAGCCCACCAGATTCACCCCAACCTAACCCCCCACCAAGTCACTGAGTCAGTCAGAAAATAACCTGTTTCAGATGCTGCCCTGAGACCTCTCTCTCCACACACTGTTTCAATACTGTTTATGAAAGCACAAGCCAAACGCCTAGAGGCCTTCAACACAACAGAATTTTACAGGACAGGACCCTCACAAGGAGCATTCATTGGCTCCTACTCATCATGTTCAATATGCCTTCTGATAGGAATTAGGAACTCTGCAGCCTCCAAATTAAAATGAATAAGCTTATGGTACAATGGAAAACCAAGCTGAATTGGCATCATTGCTATGCAAGAGTTTCCTCGACTAAACCTTACTCCTCCGTAAAATATTTTTGCAGAAAAACACCTTAGACCATATCTCCATCGGACCAATGCAGAGCACGGAATATCCTGAGGTAAAAGGATGTTTCCCTAAGTAGACTGTGAAAGTAATTTCAGTTTACTTTAGTCTCATCAACAAGTATCAACACCTCTCTTGGCTAGCAGTGAACAGGACCTTTCCAATAAGGTTCTTCCCACATGACTGGAGTCTCATTCCGAATGTAGGCTTGCTTCAAGAAGGCCATTTATTTCTTTGTGGACTGTGTTTTTGCTAAATTGATCTGGAAAAAAGATGCAGGGGTGTTTTGTGAATGTTTGATCCGAACAGTTTCATGAATAGGGGACTCTCTGATCTGTTCAAGACAAGCATCATTGTTGGAAGATCATCAACTCATTGAAAGATGCACTTTATTATGCCAAGACTTGTTAGTCTTTCAGTGCAATGATTTGCTCATAAGTGGAATTTGCTGATTGCCAAATTCCAGGCTGCACGAGAGTATGTTACTGAACCCTGTATGTGCTGTATGTGCTGAACCCTGGTGCAGCTACAGCAAAGGCTTTGTAAAGCAAGACCACATTAAGGTCCTGATACCACTAGATGTTGAGGGCTGGATTCTGTGTAACAGCCTCTCAAACACTTCAGTGAAGAGATTTGATGAGGAGATGAAGAAAAATGTCATAATTTCAATGTTTATGAATTTCAGGAGTACTGTAGTACAGATAGCTATGAATGGTCAGTCATAGATTGTGCATATTCATGAGAGATTTCTGAATGCAAATAGAATCAAGGCTACGCAAATAATGTAGCATGCTGATTTTATTGAATGACAGAGCAAGCTGAAGCCTTAAGGCCTTGAATACAAAATGAATCATTCAATGACAGAGTAATTCCTTACTTATTTCTGAACAAAAAAATAAAGCTGATGTAATTTTGCTCCCGCTACTTAATTGAAGGTAGCTGACACTTAAATTAATTCAGTCAGAAATTTAGTCAAAGTGGTTTTGTGCTGCCATCAATGATGAATTTTGCTGTTCAGTAGAGTGTCTGTTATTCAGAAATTTATGGTTATCATACACATGGGGTTTACTTGGCTAAAGGGGGATTGCTTTGGGATAAGTCTTTCTGAACAGTGTCCTTCATCTTGGATTGCTACCTGTGGTATCCAACATTTTGCATTTACCTGGATAGGGCTTGATGGGTCAATTTCACTGATTTTCCACTCCTGGGTGATGTCAGCCACAAACAGCAAGATGTTTTTGCTTCCTACCAATACCTAATGCTCTTTTGACAATTTAAATCTTTCTGATGCTCAGTCACTTAATAATTGTCAAAACTGATGTACATGTTAAAAAATAAACATAAAATTAAAACAAATTACCATTTTTAAAGTTTACTAATTACTATTATTGAGCTTTTTTTAAAATATGCTTTAAAGTTTGAAAAAAAATCCTCCTTCCCTGCATGAACAGCAGTGATGAAGCAGAGTGACTGATGATGAAGAACTACTGGATACTTGTAACTTATGGTCTCGTTTCCGTGGAATGACTCTGTGCCCACCATTGCCTTTGGAACTCCTAGGCACAACTAGCAAGATTCCTATATTGCAGATGAACCTTAATCTCCATTTTATGGAAGTCTGATTTTTAGGCAGATGAGTGCAGATTGACCATGTAAAAGCTGGCTATCCATAAAAGTACAAACTTCCTGACAGCTACACTAATACAATAAGGGGGCTCTGGAGTGATCACATCCTGATTCATCGTCAATTATAAAAATAGGCTTAGCTCATCAATTTTTCATGAGTCTGACTAACTCAGGATCACTGATATACAAGGATAAATTTTACAACACCAGCAGCACTTCCACAGAAGTTTCATTACAGCACAGGAACCAGCTCTCCAACCCACTATACTGTGCCAGCCTAATTAAACTAGTTATTGAATACTTAACTAATCACTTCTGTTATACAATATCCATATCCCTCCATTCATATACCTATACAAGAACCTTTAAAAATCCTCTATTTACCTCCTCTACAACCCCTGGCTTAGCAATCCAAGCACCCACCACTGCATGCCCACACATCTCCTTTAACTTTAGTCTCTCTCACCTTAAATAATGCCCTCTAATATAAGATGTTTTGACCCTGTGATAAAGACACTGCCTGCCTACCTATGCTTCTCAATTTGCTGCTCTAGAGAAAATAACCCAAGTTTGCCCAAACTCTCCTTATAGCACCTGCCCTCTAATCCAGGCAGCTCTACTGCACCCTCTTGAAAGCCTCAACATCCTTCCAATAATGGGTTAATTCATCCTCCATTGAGTTCAGGACTCAGACAGATATGTAGCAGCCTAACCAGAATTTTATGAAGATGCAGCATAACTACCTGAGTCTCGAACTCAGTGCCTTGACTACTGAAGGCAAGTCTTGTTTACCACCATCTCAACCTGTGCAGTCACTTTCAGCAGGACTTGGATTCCAAAATCCTCCATACATCAACACTGTTAAGATTTTGTCATTACTGGTGTATCGTCCTTTTACTTTTGCACTTTGACCTTCCAAAGTGCAACATCTCACACTTGGCCAAATTGAGCTCTATCTGCCATTTCTTTGCCCAAATTTGCAACTGATATTCAATGTTCAACATAAATTTTATTATCAAAGTACATTAATGTCACATTATACAACCCTGAGATTCATTTTATTGTGGGCATACTCAACAAATCTATAGAGTGGCAACTATAACAGGTTCAATGAAAGACTGTCCAACTAGGGTATTCAACCAGAGGTTAGAAGAAAACAAACTGTGCAAATGAAAATATAAATAAATAGCAATAACTATTGAGTACATGAGATGAAAAGTTCTTGAAAGTGAGTCCATCAGTTGTAGGAACATTTCAATGACGAGGCAAGTAAAGTTGAGTGAATTTATCCCCTTTTCACCAAGAACCTGATGGTTGAGGGGCAGTACCTGTTCTTGAACCTGGTGCTGTGAGTCTTGAGGCTCTTGTACCTTCTACCTGATGGTAGCAGTGAGAAAGCAACATGGCCTGGGTGGTGTAGATCTCTGATGATGGATGCTGCTTCCCTATGACAGTCTTTCGTGTTCTGTAAATGTGCTCAACTGATATTTCACATCATGTCTTTCAGGAGTCATTCTCCTGATTCATGGGCACTTTAGACAGTCGTGACTACATTATCAGGCTCATTTTCCAATGCTGGTAACCAATAAACTGTATCTGAACTAGCCTGTTCATAAGGTCAATCCTCTAAATCACATCAACTGAGATTACTTAAATGAATCATCTGAATTTACAAGAATGAGTCAATAAGAAATAGCAGGATTACACTACATGGTCCCATGTGCTGATCCATCACTCAATAAGATTGATGTTATTTATATATCTCAGGTTTACTTTCCTGCCCTATCCCCATATCCCTGGAACTTTACTATCCAGAAATCCATAGATATCCATTTTGAATGCAACTAATGACTGACCTTCCACACTACTCGGCAAAAAGGTCACCACCCTTGGAGTAAAGATATTCTTCATCACTTCGCTCCTCACTTTTGGACCTCATCCCCTGGTTTAAGACTCAGTAGCCAAGGGCACCATCCTCCCCATCCTAATCAGCCTATCTATTTGTACGCCTCAATATTTTCTTGAGAATAAGACATAATCTTCAAAGTCTCTGCTATACGACATAAATATTGTCCCATGAAACAGTGCAGTAAACCTTCATTGCTTTCCTTCAACAGACATTTTATCTTTCTTTATGTAAGAAGGCCAACGTACTCATTATTCCATGTCCGATCTCCAACAGAAACAAATGTAGGCAGAAAAGAGGATCACAGCATAAAAAAAAGACTTAAGAGCACTATTTCTAAGATTTGACTGCAGCAAGATGATCTAACAACACACATATTAGTAAATAGCTATGACCCAATTACTTTACAGAAACTGGGAACCAAATTTTCCAGCATTTCTAAACAAAATCAGATTTATTATCACAGATGCATGATGTGAAATTTGTTTTGAGGCAGCAGTACAGAGCAAAGACAAAAATCCATAAATCTGAAAACATAATTAAATTGCTAAAAAAGGAATTACAATATAGTCTTCATGAACTGTTAAGAAACATAGAAACATAGAAAACCTACAGCACAATACAGGCCCTTTGGCCCACGATGCTGTGCCGAACATGTACCTTTTTTTAAAGAAATTACCTAGGGTTACCCACAGCCCTCTATTGTCCCAAGCTCCATGTGCCTATCCAGGAGTCTCTTAAAAGACCCTATCGTATCCACCTCCACCAATGCCTCCGGCAGCCCATTCCACGCACTCACCACCGTGTAAAAATCTTGCCCCTGACATCTCCTCTATAACTACTTCCAAGCACCTTAAAACTGTGCCCTCTCATGTTAACCATTTCAGCCCTGGAAAAAAGCCTGTGACTATCCACGTGATCCATGCCTCTCATCACCTTATACACCACTATCAGGTCACCTCTCCTCCGTCGCTCCAAGGAGAAAAGGCCGAATTCACTCAGAAAACTGGTGGTGGAGGGGAAGCCGCTCCTAGATCATTCAGTGTTGGTCTTCAAACTCCTATTTCGCCTCTCTGATGGTAGTAATGAAATGAGGGTATATCCCAGATGGTGAGGGTCTTTAATTGTGGATACCACCTTCCTGAGGCACAGACTCTTGAAGATGTCCTTGATGATGGGTGGTTTCTACCTATAATCATAAGACCAAAAAGGCACAAGAGCAGAGTTAGGCCATTTGGCCTATTGAGTCTGCTTTGCCATTTCATCATGGCTGACCCATTTCCCTCTCAGTCCCAAACCCCTGCCCTCTCCATGTAACCCCTCATGCCTTAATCAAGAACCTATCAGCCTCTGTATTAAGTATATCCAATAACTTGGCCTCCACAGCAGACTGTTGCAACGTATTTCACATTTTCACCACTAGCTGGCTAAAGAAATTCCTGCAACACACACAAAATGCCGGTGGAACGCAGCAGGCCAGGCAGCATCTATAGGGAGAAGCGCTGTCAACATTTCGGGCTGAGACCCTTCGTCAGGACTAACTGAAAGGAGAGATAGTAAGAGATTTGAAAGTAGGAGGGGGAGGGGAAAATGCCAAATGATAGGAGAAGACCAGAGAGTTGGGGTGAAACTGAGAACCAGAAAGGTGATTGGCAAAAGGGATACAGAGCTAGAGAAGGGAAAGGATTATGGGACAGGAGGCCTAGGGAAAAAGAAAGTGGGGGGAGCACCAGAGGGAGATGGAGAACAGGCAGAGAGAGTGTAAAAAGGGGAGGTTTGCCAAGGCTATTGGGGAGAGTTTAAACTAGGATTGCTGGGGGTGGGAGCCAAACTGAAGAGATGGAGGAAGAGGCGGTTGGCTTACAAATAGAGAAAGCTTGGAGACAGTGTGAGAGGGAGGATAGGCAGGTGATAGAGAAGGGACGTGCTCAGACCAATGGTTTGAGATGTGTCTATTTCAAACCAAGAAGTATCATGAACAAAAGATTTGAGCTTAGAGTGTGGATCAGTACAAGGTGCGAGGATGTTCTGGCCATTACAGAGACTTGGATGGCTCAGGAGCAGGAATGGTTACTTAGAGTGTTAGGCTTTAGATGTTTTAGAAAGGACAGGGAAGAAGACAAAAGAGGTGGGGGCATGGCACTGCTGATCAGAGATTGTGTCACGGCTGCAGAAAAGGAAGAAGTCTTGGAGGGATTGTCTATGGAGTCTCTATGGGTGAAGGTTGAAAACATGAAGGGGTCAATAACTCTACTGGATGTTTTTCATAGACCACCCAATAGTAACAGGGACATCAAAAAGCAGATAGGGAGACAGATCCTGGAAAGGTGTAGTAATAACAAGGTTGTCACGGTGGGAGATTTTAATTTCCCAAATATTGATTGGCATCTCTCTAGAGCAAGGGGTTTAGATGGGGTGGAGTTTGTTAGGTGTGTTCAGGAGGGTTTCTTGACACAATATGTAGATAAGCCTACAAGAGGAAAGGCTGTACATGATCTGGTATTAGGAAATGAACCTGGTCATGTGTCAGGTCTCTCAGTGGGAGAGCATTTTGGAGATAGTGATCACAATTCTATCTCCTTTACCATAGTATTGGAGAGGGATAGGAACAGACAAGTTAGGAGAGCCTTTAATTGGAGTAAGGGGAAATATGAAGCATCAGGCAGGAACTTGGAAGCATTAATTGGGAACAGATGTTCTCAGGGAAATGTATGGCAGGAATATGGGAAATGTTCAGGGGATATATGTATGACGTTCTGCATAGGTACGTTCCCATGAGACAGGGATAGGATGGTAGGGTACAAGACCTGTGGTGTACCAGGCTGTTGAAAATCTAGTCAAGAAGAAAAGCTTAAAGTTCCAAAAAAACTAGGTAATAATAGAGATCTAGAAGATTATAAGGCTACTAGGAAGGAGCTTAAGAATGAAATTAGGAGAGCTAGAAGTGGCCATGAGAAGGCCTTGGCAAGCAGGATTAAGAAAAACCCCAAGGCATTCTACAAGTATGTGAAGAGCAAGAGGATAAGACGTGAGAATAGACCAATCAAGTGTGACAGTGGAAAAGTGTATATGGAACCGGAGGAGATAACAGGGATACTTAATGAATACTTTGCTTCAGTGTGCACTACAGAAAAGGATCTTGGCGATTCCAGGGATGACTTACAGTGGATTGAAAAGCTAGAGCATATAAACATTGAGAAAGAGGATGTGCTGGAGCTTTTGGAATGCTTTTGGATAAGTCTTTGGCACTGAATGACATATACCCCTGGCTACTGTGGGAGGTGAGGGAGGAGATTGCTGAGCCTCTGGCAATGATCTTTGCATCATCAATGGGGATGGGAGAGGTTCCAGAGGACTGGAGGGTTGCAGATGTTGTTCTCTTATTCAAGAAAGAGATTAGAGATAGCCCAGGAAATTATAGACCAGTGCGTCTTACTTCAGTGGTTGGTAAGTTGATGGAGAAGATCCTGAGAGGCAGGATTTATGAACATTTGGAGGGGCATAATATGATTAGGAATAGTCAGCATGGCTTTGTCAAATGCAGGTTGTGTCTCAAGAGCCTGATTGGATTTTTTGAGGATGTGACTAAACACATTGTGAAGGCAGAGCAGTAGGTGTAGTATATATGGATTTCAGCAAAGCATTTGATAAGGTACCCCATGCAAGGCTTATTGAGAAAGTAAGGAGGCATGGGATCCTGGGGGATCTTGCTTTTTTGATCCAGAACTGGCTTTCTCACCGAAGGCAAAGAGTGGTTGTAGACGGGTCATATTCTGCATGGAGGTCGGTAACCAGTGGTGTACCTTAGGGATCTGTTCTGGGACCCCTTCTCTTTGTGACCTTTATAAATGACCTAGATGAAGAAATGGAGGGATGGGTTAGTAAATTTGCTGATGACACAAAGATTGGGGTGCTGTGGATAGTGTGGATGGCTGTCAGAGTTTACAGCGGGGCATCGATAAGATGCAAAACTGGGCTGAGAAGTAGCAGATGAAGTTCAAACCAGATACTGTGTGATGGTTCATTTTGGTAGGTCAAATATGATGGCAGAATATAGTATTAATGGTAAGACTCTTGGCAGTGTGGAGGATCAGAGAGATCTTGGGGTCCAAGTCCATAGGATACTCAAAGCTGCTGCACAGGTTGACTGTGTGGTTAAGAAGGCATACAGTGTATTGGCCTTCATCAATCACGGGATTGAGTTTATGATCTGAGAGGTAATGTTACAGCTACACGAGGAAATCTGCAGATGCTGGAAACTCAAGCAATATACACAAAATGCTGGTAGGACGCAGCAAGCCAAGCAGCATCTATAGGAAACACAAAGTATACTGCAGATGCTGGGGTCAAAACAACACGTACAAATACGCTGGAGGAACTCAGCAAGTCAGGCAGCATCCGTGGAAACGAGCAATCAATGTTTTGGGCCTAGACCCGGGCATCTATAGGAAGAAGTACAGTACTGAAGGGTCTCAGCCCAAAACGTCGACTGTACTTCTTTCTATAGATGCTGCCTGGCCTGCTGCATCCCTGTGAACATTACAGCTATATAGGACCCTGTTCAGACCACACCTGGATACTGTGCTCAGTTCTGGTCACCTCACTACAGGAAGGATGTGGAAACTATAGAAAGGGTGCAGAGAAGATATACAAATACGTTGCCTGGATTCGGGAGCATACCTTATGAGAATAGGTTGAGTGAACTTGGCCTTTTCTCCTTGGAGCGATGGAGGATGAGAGGTGACCAGATAGAGGTGCATAAGATGAGAGGCATTGATCCTGTGGATAGTCAGAGGCTTTTTCCCAGGGCTGAAATGGCTAACACGAGAAAGTGCAGTTTTGAGGTACTTGGAAGAAGGTACAGAGGAGATGTCAGGGGTAAGTTTTTTTATGCAGAGTGTGGTGAGTGCATGGAATGGGCTGCCAGCAACAGTGGTGGAGGTGGATACGATAGGGTCTTCTAAGGGACTCCTGGATAGGTACATGGAGCTTAGAAAAATAGAGGGTGTGGGTAACCCTAGGTAAGTTCTGAAGTAAGTACATGTTCGGCACAGCATTGTGGGCTGAAAGGCCTGTCTTTTGCTATAAGTTTTCTATGTTTCTATGTGTCTATGTTTCTATTGTACTTGGTAGCCCTCATCTTTGCTACAGTTTGGAGGCTTGTATATAACTCCCATCAGGGTCTTTTTACTCTGGCTGTTTCTTAACTCTATGTGCAAGGATTCTACACTTTCCAATGCACTTTCTAAAAATTTGTTTTTATTTTTTTTAAACCAACAGAGCCACCACAACCCCTCTGCCTAGCTGCCTGCCCTTTTGATACAGAGGTGTTAAGCTACTGGTCACAACGTATTGCTATCCACAATGTTATTCTTGCCAATTTCTAACCGTGCTGCAATCATCTCTTATTCAGTGAATAAGAGAGACAGGCCAAAAGAAAGAGGTAATTTATGCTTCTGTTTGTAGCTGGAACTGATCTTGGTTCAGCAGTACTTGATATAGAATTAGAATCTGCTTGGGTGGAGTTGAACGGGAAGATAATGTAAATTTTTGTAGATCTCTGATACAAAGTGATACTGGACATGGACAATGCAATATTCATGGCAGGCCTATGTATTGACTGTGCAAATCAGTACTAACATCATTAAGGATTAATTCCTGGGATTTTTTATCATTATATTGAGGAATTGATAAATGAGCTATTTCAGATCCTGCAGGAATAAATTCCTTGATTTTGGTAATAAATGTGAAAATTTCGAAGTAACCGCCAGGTATTATTGAACTTTTTAAGGACTAACTATACATTTTGGTAAAGAGATACTGTACATTAAACTCCAAGATGATTTTGTTGATAATTTTTTTTAGTGATTTACAACAAAAGTGGAAACATCAATAGTCTTACGAAAGCCTTAAATAATTGGCTTTTTTAAAACCAGTTCCACAAATGATATTTTGAGGACAGATTTCAAAATGTATAACTTACTCAGCTTGTTAAAAGTTTGTGAAGTTATGGAAATAGCTTAAACAAAATCTCAGTCACATATGAGATCAGTTTATTGTCACATACTGCACACCAAAGTGCTCAACCAAGCTCAAAGAGTAAACTGTACAGATAGTTATAATAAGTACAGCAACAATTGCAGAGCAATCGAACAATGCAAAGATGCTAATACAATGTAAAAGGAATGCTTGAGAAATACAAGTCACCTTGACTTACATATTTATTTATGTTTGGCTTCAACTAGTCATAGTCTGTCAATGCCAGAGGCTAGGAAAATTGCAAATGGGAAAGGCAAGCATACATAAAAAGATGTCAAATCTACAGTTGAAATTTGATGAATACCAACCAGCGAATATATGCTATCAGGGACTGTAGTCACATTAAGAGTACTAAGTGAAAACTTGGCCACTATAACTCATTTGTTACATTTAAGTTAACATCTTGTTAAAATAATGAAGGAGGGAGTTTAACGTACTAAGTATTGCAAGACCATAATTTTATTGTGCAAACTGAAAGGAAGTCAGGCAGAAATATTTTGGTATGAAGCAAATGCACAATTTTGCAATGTATTTTGATAAAATCTCTTCAGAAATTTAGTTTCCTTTGACAACAGGGTGGAATTTTAGAAGCCATGTCCAATGGCTATTTGTTATCACATCAAGCACATAATGGATACAGGGGATGAATTTTTATCTTTCCATCTATTCATTGTACTCTTCTGCTGCTTCCAGAGAATTCACTTACATTATTTTTGAATGATTTAGGTAAATCAGTCTCCACAGAAGCATTCAATATCGCCCCCATTCCTAGTGGACTTTTTGACGGTAATTTGTCAAAAGCAGAGATATTGGAGATAGGTGGAAGTTCATAATACTGGGAATACAAAATAGGAAATCAATTCATCTCAAAGCCACTAATTTGATTTTTAAAAAGCAGATAGGAAGGGTAGTGTGCCTACAAATCTGCCCTCAGGAGATGAGTTAGCTGTTGTAATCTATTAAGGAGATTGCGTCCTTCTAGTTTTACACAATTTATATTCTTAATGTTCTGGCAAATCACCCAATCCTTATGAAACTTGGAAGTTAAAAAGATCAAATAGTTCCGGATTCGCTAGGCAAACACGTTGATCACTGTGTACTACAAGGAACAAAATGTTTTCCTAGACTTACTGTAGACCCTTTAAATATTCCCACCATTGGATTCATAACTTATCACCCACAGGCACTCATCCCTGCCTTCTGTCCTTCCTTGGTTTATCTCAGATTCCACACCTGGCTAGATGGGACGTTATTTGATAGCAATCCGATTTCTTCATTATCACCAATTTCATCCCCTGCTTCCAACTTTTGCTTGGTATTTGAGTCCTCTCCAACCTCATGGTTTTATAAGTAAGTTGTGATCATGCTATGTTGGCACTGGAAGCATGGGAACGCTTGCTGGCTGCTTCCAGCACATCACCGACATAAGCAAGGCATTTCACTGCACACACAATGGCTACTTTATTAGGAATTCCTTTCTAGTATTGGATAGGTCCCCTCCTTTGCCCCAGAACAGTCTTCAAAGTTCGACATTTTATGTGTTCAGAGATGTTCTTCTGCATACCACTGCTGTAGCTCGTGTTATTTGAGTTATTGTTACCTTCCTGTGAGCTTGAACCAGTCTGGCCATTCTCCTCTGACCTCTCATTAACAAGGAATATTTGCCCACAGAACTGGTAATCACTGGATGATTTCTGTTTTCACACCATTGAGACTGTTGTGTGAAAATCCAAGAGAGATCAGCAGTTTCTGACACACTCAAACCACCCCATCTAGCATCAACAATCAGTTCACAATCAAAATCACTAGAATCAAATTTTTTCCCAGTTCTGATATTTGATCTGAGCAACAGCTGAACCTCTTGACCATGTCTGTATGCTTTTAATGCACTGGCATGCTTCCTCGACTGCCTGATTAGATTAACAAGGTGTACCGGTGTACCTAATGAAGCGGCCACCAAGTGTATGTTTCAAAGTACACGTGACAAATAAATTTAATCTTTTATTTTCAAGATCTTCAGACACCACTTGTCGCTCTGACCCACCTCTTGAGTAGACATTGATTTCAATATTTTAACTTAAACTGGTTGATGTGGATTGTATATTAATTTTACAACACTTCAATCTAAAATGTTAAAGGTCTAGTGCACGCAGATCTCTTTACCCGTTTTTCCAGAGGAGGTTAATAGATTTTATTTTAGCCAGATAGTTGCATGTCCTTTCCACCCAAATCTCAAGGGTTTAATTTCTTTCACTGTAATATCTGCAGTTTCCATTTCAGCAATTTACAGAGCTCACAATTTTACTTTACCTCCCAATCATGCATGATCAAAACTAAATAATGCAGGATGACCTGGGACTAAGAATTATCGCTCATTAATGATCACTATAATTTAGTTAATGTGCTGTTTTCCAGAAGCCAAGGGCCAAGTTCAAAACCATAATGGGTTTATGAAAAGACTAATCTCTTTACTTCAACCTAAATAACAAGGCTAATTCACTTAAAAAGAAACATCTTGGTGTTGCAACCACACTAATTTCAAAGTAAATTGATTATCAAAGTATGTATATGTCACCTTGATTCATTTCTGCAGATAGTTACAGGAAAATAAAGAAATACAATAGAATTTATGAAAAATTATACAAAAACAAAGACTGACAAGCAACCAACATGCAAAATAAGACAAATCATAAAACCATATGATATAGGAGCAGAATATTGAGTCTTCTCTGCAATTTCATCATGGCTGATCTAATTTTCCTTTCAACTCCAATCTCCTGCCTTCTCCTCATATCCTTTCATGCCTTGACCAATCAAGAATCTATCAAACTCTGCCTTAAATATACATAAAGACTTGACCTCCACAGCTGCCTGTGACAAAGAATTCCACAGATTCACCACTTTCTGGCTAAAAAAAAATCCTCCTCATCTCAGTTCTAAGAGGACACCCCTCTATTCTAAGGCTGTGTCCTCTGATCTTAGACTCTCCCACCATAGGGAACATCCTCTCCACATCCACTCTATCAAGGCCTTTCACCATTCAATTGATTTCAATGAGGTCACCCCTCATTCTTCTGAATTCCAGTGATTAGAGGCCCAGAGCTATCAAATGCTCTTCATACAAATAAAACAAATAAATTATACTGAAAATATAAGTTGTAGGTTTGTCAGTTTTCTAGATTGATTCCTACAATATTCAGTTTGTCTTTTGATGCAAGTTTTGAAAACCAGTTAGGCGCATCATTGAGACATACCAAATTCTGAGAGCGGTTGTTATGGGAGATGCTCAGAGGCTATGTTCTCTTTTAAGAAAGAATAAACATTGGTTGATAAAGTTTACGAATGAGAAGAAAGGTAACTGACCCAAAACATTAACTCTCCCATCACATCCCTCTCGCTCCCACAGATGTTTCCTAAGCTGATGAGTAGTTTGAACACTTTCAGTACCGTCAGCATCTAGAGTATTAAAATAGAAACGTAACTGGTCCAGTCACAAAGAATATCTTGGCTACAATGGAGAGTAGAGGCTGGGTAACCCTATGTGAAGTAACACACTTCCTGGCCATCCGAAAGCTTTCCACTACCTACACACCATGAATTTAACGCAATGCTTTCCACTGGATAAGTAAAGCTCTAACAACAGACCAGGAACTTAGCATTATCCACACAAAGCAAGCAGCTGGACTGGTGCCAAAACCCCCAGCTGAAACATTCACTCTGTCCTGCTTCCATGCGACGTGGCTGCAGCTTTCACGCACCGTGTTGTTAAATGGCAGATAAGGGATTAATTTAAGTAAATGGTCCAGATGCGCTATTGGGGAGGCTTGTTAAGAGCACGAGGTGGAAGGGGGAAAAAAAAGGTTAATTTGTCAAAATGAGAGGAAGAAATGAGAGCTCCAGTGCAAAAGCTGATGTGCTGAATGATCTTCCCCATTTCCAACAGAAAATTAGGAAGACACTGAGCTCCATTGATAAAACTCCTTTTATTTCATATGGCATTCATTAAAAATCTGATCAAAGATTTAAATTTTTTAAAATATACATTAAATACAAAAAAAAATCCAGTTTTTGGAATACATTTTAAATGCCAGAAATTCTAATTTGAAAAGTGAAATTTGTAGAGTATGGATTTGTAAATAACATCATGTCACAGCCAGTCTGAATTACACAAGTTAATTAAAAATTGTTCAGAAAGCAGAACTGGTTTTAATTTTATTCCCAAGTTCAATACCACAAGTTATTAATTAATTTCTACATCTCATGATGGAAATGATAATATACTATGACTATCTTCTCACTGAAACAGTTCTATTTCAGAATGCTTTTAAGTGCATGATAAAATAAATTGGTGAAAGCATCCTAGATAATGAAGTGGTCACCAATATTCATATTCACAGCTGGAACCAGAGCCAGCAGCAGAAAGAAAATTATAAAATTAGTGGATAGTGAAATGAGATAATAGATAATTATTCCATCATATCTAATGTCCCTGCTTATAATGGCCTTCATGTGTAAGGCTCGAATGATTCTTGCTTCTTCCCTGCACAAACAAGGTATTCACAGAAACTGATAGCACCCTGCAGAGTCATTCAACACAGAGAGGCCACTCAGGCCATCATGTCTGTGTCAGCCTTTCAAAGAAATACCCGATTAGCTAGATTCCCTCATCTCTCCCCCTCTCCCCCACCCCCCACCATGTATTGTTTTTGCATCCCTGCGTCCCTGGTACACATTTCCAAAAATCTATTTCTTATTTGGCATTATCAAAAGCAGAAATCACAGTTTGAAAAGGAACAGCAGTTTCGGGTAGAAAATGCAGTTTAAATACAAGCCTTTTATGAGCAGAGTTAATGAAGCATGAAATACACAAAGGGAAAATCCAAGGATCAAAGAGCTTATTGCACAATGAAAACAAGACTATTCACATCAGCACTGATGATGCAGTGGTGATCCATTTGGATAATTTATTTCATTTCTAAACTCAGAATATATATCTGTTGGATGACTGGACAACATAGTTTTGCTGTTAAGATGTGCGTACTCATCTTATGCATGTGTACAATTGGCTTGTCACAAGTCCCATAGAAACTACAAATCTCCCTCTATGTGCTCACTGTGCCAAAATGCATTGCTCACGGCTGTAAGTAAAGCTGGCTATGTGACAGAGACGGAGAATTTGGGTAGCTATCCAGAGCAGCTGAGGACTGATACACATAAGAAATACAAGCAGGAGAGGTCCAGCTGACTCTAGTATCCAATATATCTCTCTGCACGAACACCATCTCCCTTAACATGTAAAAATCTCTTAACCTCCACGCAGAACAGAGGAAGTGTCTCCCACAAGGGACTGAGTTCCTTAATTTAGATTTAGGAATCAAAACCCATCTTTGTAAGGTTGTAGACACAAGAGGCTGCAGATTCTGGAATCTGGAGCTGCACACAACCAGAAGGAACACAGTAGGTTGAGCAGCTTTGGGGTGGAGGTGGAGGGGACGAATGAAATAGTAGATATTTCCATTTGGGACCCTGCATTAGGAGCAGGTGAAGCTGTAGGCTTTTGACCCGAAATATTGACAATTCCATCCCCCATCACCACAGATGCTGCTCAGCCCTCTATGCAGGGGTTTCCCAACCTGAGGTCCATGGACCTCGGTTAATGGTGTCTCCATGGTATAAGAACAAAAGTTGGGACCCTCTGCTCTACAGACTATAGGCTCTAAATGTCTGAATTGAAGGGGCTGAATAATCGTTACTCAAGGGGATGGCAACCTTTTGCAAAAAGATGTAAATTAAATAAGAGAAGTTCCTGGGAAGTAACTATAAACTAGTGCAGCTGTGAACTTTATACTTTGGTACAAATTATTAAGTAGGCCACGTACTATAAAGTAGGCCCCTAACTAGATGGGTGAGGGGGGCAATTGAGTGACTTAAAATTGCAAACAAATGACTTGGGACTCGATTCTCAAATCAGTTAATTCAATCTCTCTTTGTGCTCGCCATTGCCTTTTACAGTTTAAGATTGTTCATAGAGCCCATATGTCTAAATCTAAATTATCTCGATTTTACCCTAACATCAGTCCGCTTTGTGATAAATGCAAAAGGGGCGAGGCCTCTCTCATTCATATGTACTGGTTTTGTCCTAGCTTGGAGAAATTTTGGAAAGATGTCTTCATAATGTTATCGTATATTCTGAATCACCACCTAGAACCTAACCCTTTAATTGCTTTGTTCGGTTTCTGGGGTGAGACAGATTTACGTCTGAGTTCAACTAAGTGTCGAATATTATCTTTTGCCTCTCTCCTGGCTAGACGTTTAATCCTCCTTAGATGGAGAGATGTTGCCCCGCCCACGCATGCTTAATGGCTTAACGATATTATGGCCTGCTTAGACCTTGAAAAAATTCATTATTCAGTTCTTAATTCGGATTTAAAGTTCCATAAGGTCTGGGGACCTTTTATTGAGTACTTTCATAACCTTCCTCTTAACTAAGGTTTTTTTTTCGGTCCCTTGCTTTCAGCTCCTTTTTTTTTGGTAGTAGACATTAATATCTTCTGTTGCTAAGTGTATTTACAGTTTTGGGGGTTTGATTGTCCTGATTTATATTCTCTATATTGTGTTGTGGTTGGTATGGAGTTTTTTTTTGTTGCGGGGCTTGGGGAGGGTACTAATTTTACATGTCTTCAATTTGGGTGCTTTCTCAATTATCTTTCTTTGTATCATATTATTATTGTATGTTTATTTTTGCACTGTATCAATGTTCTTCATTTTGATCTGGGGTTTTTTATCTGTAGCTATGTAGAAAATGTATAAAAAAACGAATTTAAAAAAATTACAAACAAATGCATCGCAAAGATTGTCTCAGAGACCAACAGGATCATTGTCAAGGCAAAAAAGATGGTTGTGTTCATTTTCCGAGGAATGTGGAGAAATTATGCTACATTTCCAGAAACTTAGTAGATCCCACTTGTAATACCAGCACTGGTTTTTGTTGCTATATTACAAAAAGAATGCAAGCATGCCCAGTTATTGGAGAGATCATTTTTAAAAAAAAAGATACTACCGATGCACACACAAAATGCGGGAGGAACTCAGCAGGTCAAACAACTTCCATGGAGGGGAATAAACAGTCGATGTTTCAGACGGAGATCCCTTCATCAGGACTGGAAAGGAAGTGGGTGGAAGCCAGAATAAGAAATGGGCTAGGAGAAGGTGTACCAGAGATGGGTGCTTTGGTGAAGGAAGATGACCATGGTGCTCTTTCCTCTTGAAGGAAGGCAGCTTCAAGTGGAGAGCGGCCAGTGAGTGAGTGGGCCAGAGAAGGAGTGGAGCTATGAGGCTTTGGCTCAAGAGGCTTCAGCGAGAAGAGGCGGAGGACTACTTGCTCCCAGAGAGGGAAGGCTAGGTAAGTTTCTTTAATTAATTTAATTGACTTAGGAGTTGGTAATGGAGGCAGAAGATAGGGCAGTCCAGTGCTCTGATTGTAGGATGTGGGAAGTCAGGGACAGCACAATTGTCTCTGATGACTACTCCTGCAAAAGGTGCATCCAGCTGCAGCTCTTGTCAAACCAAGTTAGGGAACTGGAGCTGGATGAACTTCGGATCATTCGGGAAGCAGAGGCAGTAATAGATCGGAGTTTCAGGAAAACAGTCAATCCTAAAAGCCAGGAGACAGGTAACTGGGTGACTGTCAGGATAGGGAAGGGGAATAGACAGAAAGAGCAGAGCACCCCTGTGGCCATTCCCATCAACAATAAGTATCCTGTTTTGGATACTGTTGGTGGGGACGACTTTCCAGGGACAAGTTGTAGTGGTCGTGTCTCTGACACCGAGACTGGACCCTAAGCTCAGAAAGGAAGGGGGGGGGGGGGGGAGAAAGAAGAGAGCAGTAGTGATAGGGGATTTGATAGTTAGGGGGACAGATAAGAGGTTCTGTGGGAGAGATCAAGAATCCTGAATAGTCTGTTGCCTCCCTAGTGCCAGGGTCTGAGTTCTCAGTATTCTCAGGAGGGAGGGTGAGCAGCCAGATGTCGTGGTCCATGTGGGGACCAATGACATAGATAGGAGTAGGGATAAGGTCCTGAAGAAGGAATATAGGGAGTTAGGAAAGAAGTTAAAAAGCGGGACCTCAAGGGTGGTAATCTCGGGATTGCTGCCTGTGCCACGAGACAGAGAGGGTAGGAACAGGAAGTTATGGCAGATGAATGCGTGGCTGAAGTGTTGGTGCAGGGGGCAAGGGTTCAGATTTCTGGATCATTAAGATCTCTTCTAGGGAGTGTCTGACCTGTACAAAAAGGACGGCTGCACCTGAACTGGAAAGGGACCAATATCCTGGCAGGCAGGTTTGCTAGAGCTGTTGGGGAGGGTTTAAACTAGTTTGGCAGGGGGGTGGGAATCAGAATGTGAGTGCAGAGATTAGGGTAGAAGGACAAGGGCATGATGCTATGTGTTCTGAGTTGGTGAGGAAGTACAGGCAGGGGACAGAACATAATTGTAGCTAGTTAAAGGGGTTGAAATGTGTCTATTTCAATACTAGGAGTATTAAGAATAAAGGGGATGAACTTAGAGCATGGATCAGTATGTGGAACTATGATTTTGTGGCCATTACCGAAACTTGGCTGGAGGAAGGGCAGGATTGGCTGATGCAGGTCCCGGGATTCAAATGTTTTAAAAGGAATAGGATGGGACGTAGAAAAGGGGTGGGGGAGGAGTGGCATTGCTTGTCTGGGATAGTATCACGGCTATAGAAAGAGAGTGCACTGCAAAGGGAGTGTCCACTGAGTCGGTCTGGGTGGAAGTCAGAAATAGGAAGGGATCAATCACTGTGACGGGAGTAGTCTATAGGCCCCCAAATAGCCTTCGGGACACCGAGGAGCAGATAAGCAGGCAGATTTTAGAATGGTGCAGGAAATACAGGGTAGTAGTTATGGGTGAATTCAACTTCCCTCATATTGACTGGCACCTCCTGAGTGCAAGGGGGTAGATGGGGCTAAATTTGTCAGGTGTGTTCAAGAAGGATTCCTGCACAGTATGTGGACCGGCCGATGAGAGGAGAGCTATGCTGGATCTAGTTCTGGGTAATGAATCTAGTCAGGCTGCAGACCTCTTGGTGGGGGAGCATTTTGGTGAGAGTGACCACAACTCCCTTAGCTTCAGCATAGCTATGGAAAAGGATAAAAACAGACAAAATGGGAAGTACTTAACTGGGGAAGGGCTAACTTTGAAGGGATGAGGCAGGAATTAGCGAGAGTAAATTGGAAACAGATGTTCAAGGGTGAAAGCACAGAAGTAATGTGAAGGAAGTTTAGGGACCACTTGTGCTGGGTTTAGGATAGGTTTGTCCCACTGAAACAAGGAAAAAAGGTAGGCAAAGGGAACCTTGGCTGATGAAACACATGAGGCAACTCATCAAGAGGAAGAAGGAATAGATATAAGAAGCAGGAGGGGCTCATGAGAAATATAGGGTAGCCAGGAAGGAGCTTAAGAAAGGACTTAGGAGAGCTCAAAGGGGGCATGAGGAGGTCTTGGCATGTAGGATTAAGGAGAACCCCAAGGCATTCTATGTGTATGTGAAGAACAGAAGGATGACAAGAATGAAGGTGGGGCTGCTAAAGGATAAAGAAGGCAACATGTGCCTGGTGGCGGAGGAGGTTGGGGAGGTCCTAAATGAATACTTTGCTTTAGTATTCACAAGTGAAGAGGACCTTGATCAGGGTGAGGTCGAAATAGAACAGGCCTGTGTGCTGGACAATGTGGAGAAGAAGTATTGAGGAAGAAGTATTGGATCTTCTTAAAAACATCAAGATTAATAAGTCCCTAGGACCAGACGTAATATACCCCAGGATGCTGTGGGAAGTGAGAGAAGAGATCACTGGAGCAGTAGCTATGATCTTTGAATCCTCTTTGGCTGCAGGTGAGGTGCCGGATGATTGGAGAATGGCAAATGTAGTTCCCTTGTTTAAAAAAGGTAATAGGGAGAACCCTGGGAACTATAGACTGGTGACTGTTACATTGGTGGTCTGCAAACTATTGGAAAGGATTCTTAAGAATAGGATTTATGAGCATTTGGAGAGGTACAGTCTACTCAAGGATAGTCAACATGGCTTTGTGAAGGGAAGATCATGCCACAAGAGCCTAATTGAGTTTTTTGAAGAAGTTGGTAAATATATCACTTGGACCAGATGGACTACACCCAGGGATCTGAACATGGAACAAAAGAAATTGATGAGTGTAGGGCGGTAGTTGTGGTCTACATGGATTTTAGCAAGGTATTTGACAAGGTCCCTCATGACAGACCCATCCAGAAAGTCACGAGGCATGGGATCAGTGGAACCTTGGCTACTTGGATAAAAGATTGACTTACAGGAAGAAAGCAGAGGGTAGTAGTGGAAGGAAAGTATTCTGCCTGGAGGTCGGTGACTAATGGATTGCTCCAAGGATCTATCCTGGGAACCCTGCTCTTTGTGATTTTTATAAATGACCTGGATGAAGAGGTGGAAGGATGGGTGAGTAAGTTTGCGAATGTCATGAAGATTGGAGGAGCTGTGGATGGAGCTGTAGGTTGTCAAAGAGGATATAGACAGTATGCAGAGTTGGGCAGAAAAGTGACAGATGGAGTTCAATCTGGACAAGTGTGAGGTGATGCATTTTGGAAGGACAAACCAGAAGGCTGGGTACAGGATTAATGGTCAGTTACTTAAGAGTGTGGATGAACAGAGGGGCCTTCAGGTTCAAATCCATACATCCCTCAAAGTCGCTGCACAGGTTGATAGGATAGTTAAGAATGCCTATGGGATTCTAGGCTTCATTAATAGGGTGATTGAGTTCAAGAGTAGAGAGATCATGTTGCAACTCTACAAATCTCTAGTGAGACCACACTTAGAGTATTGTGTATATTTCTGGTCACCTCGTTATAGGAAGGATGTGGAAGTTATGGAACGGGTGCAGAGGAGATTTACCAGGATGTTGCCTGGATTGGAAAACAAGTCTTATGAGGCAAGGTCAGCAGAGCTGGGACTTTTCTCTTTGGAGCGTAGATGGATGAGAGGGGACTTGATAGAGGTCTACAAGATTATGAGAGGCATAGATATGGTGGATAGCGAGTACTTGTTTCCCAAGCCACGAATAGCAAACACCAAAGGGCATATGTACAAAGTTAAGGGAGGGATGATTAGGAGAGACATCAGGGGTAAGTGTTTCTTTTTAAAAAACAGAGGGTTGTGGGTGCCTGGAATGACTTGCCAGGGATGGTGGTGGAGGCTAAAACATTAGGGGTATTTAAGAGTCTCTTGGACAGGCACACGGATGAAAGAAAAATAGAGGGTTACGAGGTAGTGTGGGTTTAGTACTTTTTTTAAGGATTATATGGGTCGGCACAACATCGAGGGCCGAAGGGCCTGTACTGTGCTGTAGTATTCTAGTGTCTAGTGTCTAGCTTATAAATGTTTATAAAATAATGAAAGATTTTGCTAGAGTGGACACAAGGAGGATGCTAAGACTTTGAGTGCTTCATTACGAGACAATCAGCTAAAAATCAAGTTGGAAATTTAGAAGAAACTTCTTTACCTGAGAGTAATTAAAATGTAGGATTTTACCAGGGCTTAATTGAAACAGGACAACCAGATATATTGAAGGGGAATTGGTTAAGAATGAGGGGGAAAAGGATAAAGAGTTAATTTGCTGAAGATACAAGGCTGCTAATTAAGATAAGAGTCCATGGTATTACAGAAAATATACTAGTATGGACTGAAGATTGGCTGACTTGCAGGAAGCACAGAGAGGTATCACGCTGGTGATCAACACTTGGCATATCTCAGACGTGTGTGCTTAGCCCACTGCTCTGCTCTCTCTATACACATGACAGTCTGGCTAGGTATAGCTCAAATACCATCTATAAATTTGCTGATTATAAAACTATTTTTATTAGAATCTTTGATGGAGATGAGAGGGCATATAGGAGTGAGATATACTAGCTAGTTTTCCACATATTGATTGGGACTCCCATACTGTTAAAGGTCTAGATGGGTTAGACTTTGTAAAATGTGTTCAGGTAAGTTTTCTAGATCAATATATAGAGGTACCGACTAGAGAAGATGCAATATTAGTTCTATTAGGAAACGAGTTAGGGCAAGTGACAGAAGTGTGTGTAGGGGAACACTTTGGTTCCAGTGATCATAACACCATTAGTTTCAACTTGATCATGGATAAAGATAGATCTGGTCCTCGGGTTTAGGTTCTAAACTGGAAAAAGGCCAAATTTGAAGAAATGAGAAAAGATCTAAAAAGCGTGGATTGGGACAGGTTGTTCTCTAGCAAGGATGTCATTGGTAAGTGGAAGGCCTTCAAAGGAGAAATTTTGAGAGCGCAGAGTTAGTATGTTCCTGTCAGGATTAAAGGCAAAGTGAATAAGAATAAGGAACCTTGGTTCTCGAGGGATATTGGAACTCTGATAAAGAAGAGAGAGATGTATGACATGTATAGGAAACAGGGAGCAAATAAGGTACCTGAGGAGTATAAAAAGTGCAAAAAATACTTAAGAAAGAAATCAGGAGGGCTAAAAGACAATGAGGTAGCTTTGGCAGTCAAGGTGAAGGATAATCCAAAGAGCTTCTACAGGTATATTAATAGCAAAAGGATAGTAAGGGATAAAATTGGTCCTCTTGAAGAGCAGAGTGGTCGGCTATGTATGGAACCAAAAGTAACGGGGGAGATCTTAAATGTTTTTTTTGCGTCTGTATTTACTAAGGAAACTGGCATGGAGTCAATGGAAATAAGGCAAACATGCAGTGATGTCATGGAACCTATGCAGATTGAAGAGGACAGGTGCTTGCTATCTTGAGGAAAATCAGAGCAGATAAATCCCCAAGAGCTGACAGGTAACTCCCTCGGACTTTGAAGAAGATTAGTGTTGAAATTGCAGGGGCCCTAGCAGATATACTTAAAATATCAGTATCTACAGGTGAGGTGCCAGAGGATTGGAGGGTAGCTAATGATGTTCCATTGTTTAAAAAAGGCTCTAAAAGTAATCCAGGAAATTATAGGCCAGTAAGTTTGACGTCGGTAGTCGGTAAATTATTGGAAGGAGTACTAAGAGATAGGATTTATAAGTATTTAGGTAGACAGGGACTTATTAGGGAGAGTCAACATGGTTTTGTGCATGGTAGGTCATGTTTAACAAATCTATTAGAGTTTTTCCAAGGAGGTTACAAGGAAAGTGGATGAAGGGAAGGCAGTGGATGTTGTCTACATGGACTTCAGTAAGGCCTTTGACAAGGTCCCACATGGGAGGTTAGTTAGGAAGATTCAGTCATTAGGTATACATGGTGAGGTAGTAAATTGGATTAGACATTTGCTCAATGGGAGAAGTCAGAGAGTGGTAGTGGAGGATTGCTTCTCTGAGTGGAGGCCTGTGACTAGTGGTGTGCTACAGGGATCAGTGCTGGGTCCCTTGTTATTTGTCATCTATATCAATGATCTAGATGATAATGTGGTAAATTGGATCTGCAAATTTGCTGATGATACAAAGATTGGAGGTGTAGTGGACAAGTGAGGAAGGTTTTCAAAGCTTGCAGAGGGATCTGGACCAGCTGGAAAAATGGGCTGAAAAATGGCAGATGGAGTTTAATATAGACAAGTGTGAGGTATTGCACTTTGGAAGGAAAAAAACAAGGTAGAACATACAAGGTAAATGGTAGGGCACTGAGGAGTGCAGTAGAACAGAGGGATCTAGGAATACAGATACAAAATTCCCTAAAAGTGGCGTCACAGGTAGATAGGGTAGTAAAGAGAGCTTTTGGTACATTGGCCTTCATAAATCAAAGTATTGAGTATAAGAGTTGGAATGTTATGGTGAGGTTGTATAAGACATCGGTGAGGCCAAATTTGGAGTATTGTATGCAGTTTTGGTCACCGAATTACAGGAAGGATATTAATAAGGTGGAAAGAGTGCAGAGAAGGTTTACAAGGATGTTGCCGGGATTTGTGAAACTGAGTTACAGAGAAAGGTTGAATAGGTTAGGATTCCATGGAGCATAGAAGAATGAGGGGAGATTTGATAGAGGTATATAAAATTATGATGAGTATAGATAGAATGAATGCAAGCAGGCTTTTTCCACTGAGGCTAGGGGAGAAAAAAAAGAGGACATGGGTTAAGGGTGAGGGGGGGGGAAGTTTAAAGGGAACATTAGAGGGTGCTTCTTCACACAGAGTGGTGGGAGTGTGGAATGAGCTGCCAGATGAAGTGGTAAATGCGGGCTCACTTTTCACATTTAAGAAAAACTTGGACAGGTACATGGATGAGAGGGGTATGGAGGGGTATGGGCCAGGTGCAGGTCAGTGGGACTAGGCAGAAAAATGGTTCAGCACAGCCAAGAAGGGCCAAAAGGCCTGTTTCTGTGCTGTAATGTTCTATGGTTCTATGATTGGTATTGCATCAACAAACTTGCACTCAGTGTCAGTAGGACAAAAGAGCTGATTGTAGAGTTCAAGAAGGGCAAGATGAGGGAACATGAACCAATCCTCACAGAGGGATCAGAAGTAGAGGGAATGGCCAATTTCAAGATCCTGGGTGTCAATATCTCTGAGGACCTAAGCTGGTCCCAACATATTGATGCAGCTATGAAGCAGGCAAGACAGCAGCTATATTTCATAATGAGTTTGAAGAGATTTGGTTTGTTAGCTAAAAACTCCAAAACTTTTATAGATGTACCGTCAAGGACGTGATGTTCTCACAGGCTGTATCACTGTCTGGTCTGGTGTGGGGTGGGGTGGGAGGCTTCTGTACAGGACCAAATGGAGCTATAGGAAGTCATAAAATTAGTCTGTTTCATCTTGTATACTATCCTCCATTGTACCCAAGACACTTTCAAGGAGCAGTGCCTCAGAAAGGTGACGTCCATTATTAAGGACTCCCATCACCCAGGGCATGCATTTTTCTCACCGTTACCATCAGGAAGGAGATTAAGAAGCCTGAAGGCACACACTCAGTGATTCAGGAACAGCTTCTTCCCCTCTGCCATCTGATTCCTAAATAGACATTGAACCCATAAACACTAACTCACATTTTAAATTTTATATAATTTCTGTTTTTGCACTATTTTTAATCTATTCAATATACATATAAACTTACTGCAACTGATTTATTTTTCTTTCTATATTATTAATAATGGTATTAAACAGCTGCTGCTAAGTTAACAAATTTGATAACGCGTCGGTGATAACAAACCTGATTCTGATAAAGGGGACTTTTTTTTTTGGTTGGCTGCTTGGTGTTCTGAAGGGATCAGTGGTTTTTCACGTTATACATCAATGATTTGGATGGTTGAATTGCTAGCTTTGTGGTCAAGTTTGCAGATGATCTAAAAAAAAGAGGGCAGGTAGTGTTAAGAAAGCAGGGAGTCTGCAGAAGGACTTAAAACAGATCAGGAGAACGGGTGAAGAAGTGGTAGATGAAATATTGTGTAGGGAAGTAAATGGTCATGAACTTTGGTAGAAGGAATAAAGGCATAGACCATTTTCGAAATGGAGAGCAAATACAGAAATCAGAGGAGCAAAGGGATTTGGAAGTCCTAGTGCAGGATCCTCTAAAGATTAACTTGGAGATTGAGTCAGTTGTGAAAGCAAATGAATTTTAGCATTCATTTCAAGAGTATAAAGGCAAGGATTTAATGCTGAGGGTTTATTAGGCATTGGTCAGACCGTAACTGGAGTATTGTGAGCAGTTTTAGAACATAGAACAACACCGTCCAAGAACAGGCCTTTCTGCCCACAATGTTGTGTCTAACTAAATAAATGAGTAATCAAATTTCCAACTAAACTACTCCCTTATGCCTGTATAATATCCATATCCTTCCATTTTCCTCACATTCATGTGCCTATCTAAATATGTCTTTGATCCCCTTATCAGAGAAAGGTTATAGTGATACTGAAGAGGTGGTTTACAAGAATGACCAGGGGCTGAAAGGATTAATGTACAAGTAGTGTTTAATGGCTCTGGGCCTGTACTCACTCGAGTTTAGAAGAATGAGGGAGGATCTCATTGAAACCTATAGAACGTTGAAATGCCTAGAGAGAGTGGACATGCATGGGATGATGTTCCCAATAATGAGGGAGTCTAGGACCAGGGGGCACAGCCTCAGAATCAAAGATTTCCCTTTTACAATAGAGATGAGGAGGAATTTCTTTAGCTAGAGGGCTGTGATTCTGTGAAATTTATTGCTACAGTTGGCTGTGGAAGCCAAGTCATTGGATATATTTAAAGCAGAGGTTGATAGGTTCTTGATTAGTCAGGGCACCAAAGGTTACAAGGAGAAGGTGGGGGACTGGGGGTGAGATCGATAATAATCAACTGTGATGGAATGGCAGAGCAGACATGATGGCCAAATGGCTTAATTCTGATCCAATGTCTAATGGTGTTAAGACGGGAAGAGCTTACGTGCAGCAGAAACATTGGTATGCATTGGTTAAGTCGATTGGTCTTCTGCCAATATCATTAAAAAAAAGCAATGAACAAATTCACAGAACAGCATTTGGATCTTAGCGTTGAATGCATTCATAGTTTCTGTATAACAGTACACTTATGAAGCCAAATAGTGTGCAGCAGGTTGTTGATTTAATAATATCTCAGGTTGGCATATGAAGACAATAAAAATGCATTAAATGTTCTACTGAGTGTCAGGATTGGCTTATTTGCAAGACTCTGGATATCTTTTATTGGTAAATTTACAGATGTGTACATTGCTATCATGGGCAGTGTTTATCACTTGTCCTTAATTGTCCTTATGAAGGTTATGATCAATGTTCTTGAGTCATAGCAGGCTTTGGGGGCAAAGTTTGATCACTGTACTGATAATTTTATATTTTTTGAAGTTTATTTTTGAAATTTAAAAAAACAGATAGCAACAGGCTTATTATATGCTAGCAACACTTCTCTCATTCAGAGAAGTGGAAAAGATTACATCTACACCAAAACTGTCCTATATAAATGGTGAGAAAAATTGAAGAAATTGGGAGACTTATCACTTTAAGTGGAAACACGATGCTTTTTAACCTGTTCCTGTAGCCTTGGTGCTCATGTGTCTGGCCCAATACTTTCCAGTCAGTAACTTTGAGGGGAATTATAATGGCTGGATTGGCTTTGTTCAGCATTGTATGTGTAGGCATAGTTTTTCATTTCTGATGTTGTACCAATATGTAACTATACTGAAATATGGTTAGTGCTGGAATTAGGAGGAAATTTATCAGCTCTCTAATAAATTCTGGTTCATTGCACAACATCCAATCCAGAGTAGCCAATCCCTTTGTGGGCTCAATCACAAGTTGCTTTAAAAAGCAATATAGCAGGCACTCTAGAAATTCCCCCTCCTGGAATCCAGCACTAAGCTAATTTTACCAATTAGCCAAATTAGCCAATTACTAATTTTACCAAAGTCCCACATGGCCTTTTTGGCATGCATTTTCTATTTCCCATTGTAATTTGTAGACCACATCTTTACTACTGTTAAGGGGTCTGTGTACAACTCCCACCAGGGACTTTTCACCTTTGCAGTTCCCTAGCGCTATTATTGTTCTGAAAAATCAGTTGTGAAAATCCAGTAGTTTCATTGTTACGGATAATTAAATGAACCCTGATTGAAAAACTATTACTAAATTTAAATGTAACTGCTGTAAAATATTAGGAACTGCAGCTCAGTTCTTTGGATAATCAGCCTATTTGGTGAGTTGTCCATCAGCAGGCATTAAGACTGCAATACTCTGCGATGCCATTTCTTTTTGTGCGTGTGTGTGGGGGGGGGGGGGGGGTTGCTGTTTCACTTTGAACTGATTTTCTTTGTTTCATGGCTATCTGGAGAACAAGAATGTCAGAGTTGTAGAGTAACATACATATTTTGATAATAAATAAACTTTTGAACCAGCAGGTTAGATTACAGATCGTCCTCTATGACTATAAATCAGTTAACTTGATGTTTGCCAGAGCCACGAAAAGCATACCTGTAGCAGCAATAATAATGTGATGATTTACAGAGGGTGCCTGGAGAAATGAAATACAAGGAAGATGGACTTCAGCAAAGTGATTGGGGAGTGGGAGACACAAGAAAAAGAATCTAATATTGTAATAATGGCTTCTACAAATTCCTAATAGGCATCTGAATAACTGGCATAAATTCAGACTTGCTTCATTGAGTTTTGTTTGTTTAAAACTTCAGGACAAACTAACTCACTACATCATTTTATATTAGCCAGTACTTCCAGTCTATATCCCCAGGGCACAACTAAATCTATACTATTTTCCTTTGCTCACAACCCTTCTGTTATGACCTCTGATTTTACTGTTCCATCAAGATCCATTTTTAATTTCCTCCTCTGTTTAATCAATACTTTTCTGCATGGATGGAACACTGGGGTAAACTGAGAACAAAACACGTTTAAGCACTTCCAATGAACAACACAGGCCTTGTATTCCATTATCTTGCACTGAGCCTTTATTCACACGATCATTTTTTAAACTGGATTCAATTTGCATCTCTCGGTGGTTTCCCTCCTCCTTCCGTTTCTTCCACGGTCTACTCTCCGATTAGATTCCTTCTTCAGTCCTTTATTTTTTCCCACCTATCACCTCCCAGTTTCTCACCGTACATCCCTACCCATCCACTTACCTTCTCCCCACCACATGACATCACCTTTTAGCTTCTAGGTTACATGGTGGTGCAATATTGTGGGCTGAAGGGCCAGTAATGTGCTCTAACTTTCTAATTTCTACGTTCTATGTTCCTTCCCCTCCCCCACCTTATTCTGGCTTCTCTCCCCCCTTTTCTTTCCAATCCACATGAACGGTGTCAGCCTGAAATATCAACTGTTTATTCCAATCCATTGATGCGGCCAGACCTGCTGAATTCCTTCAGCATGTTATTTATTATTTTTAATTAAGATACAGTGCAGAGGGCCCATAGATACAGGGCCCATACAGCCCTACGATCCACACTGCCCAGTCACCGCTGATTCAACCCTAGCCTAATCACAGGACAATTTACAATGACCAATAAAGCTATCAACCTGCACATCTTTGAACTGAGGTAGGAAACCAGAACACTTGGAGGAAACCCACATGGTCACAGGGAACAATTAAATCTCTTTGCAGGCAGCGCTGGGACTTGAACCCGGGTTACAGGTACTGTAAAGCATTGCATTAACCATCACGCCAGTGTGCCACCCTACCCCCCAGTATGTGAGCGCTACTCTGGATTTTCAGCATCTGTATAATCTCTTGTGTCTATATTAAGTCATATCTTTTTGCAATCTAACTTTCACCAATGTTGTCTGGATGTTAGAATTAAAGTATCAACAATCACCTCCATTACACTGAAAACAGGGTGTGGTTTCTGGAATATACGTAGACAGAGTTAGACACAAAACTCTGGAGGTTGCTGGTTGTTACCACCTCCCTTTATAATTTACACCAATATCATCTCCAGAAAAAAGACTGAACAAAGCTCTGGAAATTTATGAACAAATTCCTTTATAAAATACCAAGAAAATATCTATTAAATAAATGGTGCATAATTACCATCTAGCTAACTCTGACACTAGGTAACTACATTTATATTATATGGATTATAATTCCCTCCGATATAAATTTCAGAAGGGAATGCATTGTAAAATAAATGTTAGGGTTTTTGTTTTCTTCTTAATTTAAGTACTTAATTCCATTTCCTTACTTTTGTGTTTCAATGCCTAAATTTTTTGAGATTAGAAGTGGCTGCTTTACTCTCACAGCTTTCTATTAGTGAGAATTCTTTAACGTGCTTCAGTTCTTAGTTTGCTTGACAAAATTAATGCTGGCAACTAATCCTGACAACAAATGATATTGGAAATGAGGAGCTTCACGCAAGCGAGGTCGCTTGACCTGAATTGGCTTTGAGTTAATAAAGAGTAGAGTTCCTTCACAAGCAATCAAAAAATCAGAGCAACATATATCATCTTGTACTTCAATTTTATCCACAGTAATTATAGCATTCATATTGGACAAATAGCAGTGACTAGTTCTATCACAGTCAGTTGCAAAGGTGCAACATTGCCAATGATTTTGGATGGCAGCAGATTAGACTTATTGGTTAATGTTCAAAAGATTCCCAACAAACCGAGCATTGTTACAAGGATTACCTCTTAGTAATAATGATCAGTTAGGCACAGAGATAATCTGTATTTACTGACAAATACTTCTATTGTCTGAACTAAGAGGCAAATGAATTCATACAGTAAGTACCTGTGTGCACACCCACTAGGTTTCCCTGACTCTCCTGAACAGTTAAAGAATAGAAAAGGTAATACCTGGGCAAAAGGTTCTGCACTGGCCAGGTGTTCCTCGTAGTCCTGAATCATTATAGTTAATTAACATTTGTTATATTTAGATGTTTTAAGACAATTGGATAATTTTGTTCTGAGCGTTATTCCAATTATATGCATTCACTTTTACTATCGGACTGTGCTCAATTTAAGTCTTTTAAGAGACTCTTACATAGACTCGTACATATAGGTACACGGAGCTTAAAAAAAAATACAGGGCTATGCAGTAGGGAAATTCTAGGCAGTTTCCAGAGTATGTTACATGGTCAGCAAAATGTTGTGGGCCAAAGGGCCTGTAATGTGCTGTAGATTTCCATGTTCTATGTTCAATTAGAATTAGGGTTTAGTTTTATTTAAAATGACAGTCACATGCAAATCTGTTCCCCCCCTCCCCCCAGTGATTGCATTTGTTATTATTGTTACTACAATAGATAAGTCCAATGAAGTCACTGAAGACTTTGCCTCAATGCAGCACAATAATATAGAGATTAGTGTAACACAATTTCAATGCCAGCAACCTAGGTTCAATTCCACTGCTGTCTGCAACAAGGAGTGTGTACAATTTCCCCATGACCATGTGGGTGTCCTCCACTGCTCCAGTTCTGTCTCACATTTCAGAGACATACAGGTTAGTAGGTTAACTAGTCACATGGGTATAATTTAGCAGTATCTCTAAAATAACAAAAAATACAATAAAATCAAAACTATACATCCATAATTATGGTGGGAATCACTACATTGCCCAGTCATAGTTGAAAAAGGATCATAGCTAGGAGCTTAACATCCAAGGATACATAATGTATGGAAAGGACATGCAGGTATGTAGAGGAGGTGGGGTGGCTTAGTTGAAAACAGAATCAAATCCTTAGAAAAATGTGGCATAGATATAGTGTAGAATCCTTGTGAATAGAGTTAAGAAACTGTAGGTGTAAAAAATATTCTGATGAGAGTTATATACAGGCCTTTGAACAGTTGCTAGGAAGTGGGATACAAGTTACAACAGGAGATTAAAAAGGTATGTAAAAAGGACAATATTTCAATAGTGATGGGGGATTTCAATATGCAGGTGGATTGGGAAAACTCAGGTTGGTGGTGGATCCAAAGAGAGGGAATTTGTTGAAAGCCTACAAGGTGGCTTTTTAGAGCACATTGTGGTTGAAGCCACTGGGGAAAAAGATAATTCTGGATTGAGTACTGTGTTAGGAACAAGATCTGATTAGGGAGCTTAAGGTAAAGGAACACTTAGGAGTCAGTGGTCATATTATGATAGACTCAATCCTGCAGTCTGAGTAGGAGGTGGTAAAGTCAAATTATCATTATTCCAGAGGAGCAAAGGCAATTACAGAGGCATAAAAGAGTAGCTGACCTACATTGATTGGAAAAGGACTGGCAGGAATTATGACAGAAGAGCAATAGCTGGAGCTTCTGGTGGCCATTTCAAAGGCACAGGATAGATACATCCCGAAGTAGTAGTATTATCAAGAGAGAATGAGGCAACTGTAGCTGACAAGGAAGTCAATGTCAGCATAAAAGGAAAAGAGAGGAAATTTTATACGGCAAACATAGTGATGTGTTAGAGGATTGGGAAAATTTTAAAAACTAACAGAAGGCAACAATAAAAGCCACAAGGAGAGAAAAGATGAAATATGAAGGTATGCTAACTAATAATATAAAATAAGATACAGAAAGTTTTTTTCAGATATACAAAGAGCAAAAGGGAGGCAACAGTGGATGTTGGACTGCAGGAAAAAGATGCCGGACAGATACAAATTTGGAACGAATCAATGGCAGTTAAAAGTATTTTGCATCAATCTTCACTGTAGAAGACATTAGCAAAATGCTTGAAATTCAAGAGTGACAGGGGGTAGATGTAAGTGTAGTTCCTATTACTAAGGACAAGGTACTTGGGAAGCTAGAAGGTCTGAGGGTACAGTAGATAACTCAACTGGACTAAATGGACTACACCCCAGGGTTCTAAAATAGGTAGCTAAAGAGATTGGAAGGCAGTAGTAATGATTTTTCGAGAATTATTAGATTCTGGAATGGCTCTGCAGCATTGGAAAATTACAAATTTCACTCCACTCTTTAAGAGAGGAGGAGGCAGACGAAAATAAAATTTAGGCCAACTAGCCTGACATCATGATGTTGGAGTCCATTATTAAGGATGAAGTTTCAGGGTACTTGGAGGTACATGATAAAAAATGCTGAAGTCAGCATGGTTTCTGTAAGGGAAAATCTGTTGGAATTTGCTGAGGAAATAACAGGCAGCATAGACAAAGGAGAGTCAGTGGATGTTGTTCACTTGGATTTTCAGAAGGCTTGTGACAAGGTGCTGGACAGGAGGCTGCTTATCAGGATAAGAGCCCATGGCATTACAGGAAAGATGGTAACATGGATGGAGGATTGGCTGACTGGCAGGAAGTAAAGAGTGGGAGTAAATAAGGCCTTTTCTGGTAGGCAGCTGGTGACTAGTAGTGTACCACAGGGGTCAGTGTTGAGACCACTTCTTCTCAGGTCAATAACTTGGATGACAGAATTTATGGCTTTGTGCCCTAGTTTCTGGATGATACAAAGATAGGTGGGAGAGAGGTATTGTTGACAAAGTAAGGATTTTGTTGAAGGACTTGGACAGATTTGGAGAATGAGCAAAGAAGCGGCAGACAGAATATAGCATAGGGAAGTGCATGGCCATGCACTTTGGTAGAAGGAATAAAAGTGTGGACTATAATCTAAATAAAAGCATAGTGTGGTTTCCTCTGCAGTGCTCTGCTGGGGCAATGGCTTCAACACAGGTGATGTCAACAGACTTAATAAACTGATTAGAAATGCTGGCTCTGTTATAGGAGTCAAACTGGATGCACTGAAGGCTGTGGTAGAACAAAGGACCCTATGGAAAATCCTGGCAATTCTGGACAATGGTTCATACCTTTTGCATGCCTTTGGTTGAATAGAAGAGCACATTTAGTAATAGACTAAGGCTACGTCCACACTACACCAGATAAATCCATAACCAAAGCTTTTTCTCTTCGTTTTTACCCTCCGTCCACACTAAAACAGCGTTTTCGTCCCCCGAAAATGGAGATTTTCAGAAAAGCTCTCCAGAGTGTGTAATTTTGAATACACCGGATTGGCTGGAGCAGTGTGGACAGGGTAACTGGTGAAATCTAAAAATGCTGTCATGATGTGCCGGAACAGATGGTGACGGCAGCGCGCCATTTCATTGTTTTCTTGAACGCAACCTAACAATTTCAGAACAGACGGCAATGAGACTGAAGCCAGAACAGTGAGAAATATACTCACTAAATACTTTGACCCATAACTTACTGAATAAATAAGTATAACTCACTTTGCACTGTTTTCTGTCCTTGCTCGTATGAAGGTGGTTTACCTATTTATGCAAGTACTTCTCTGACAATAGATGTATTGTCAGATGTAACATTGTATGGAAATACAAGATAATACTGATGTAGACATGTTTTACACATTCAACAAGGGGCTTTATTAATGCACCAGAGTTTGTCAGTTTTTCAATGTTCATAGTCAGCCGAGTCATACTGTCCGTGAACTCCCTGTCGGTTGCCTCCATGTGCTCTAGTATTTGTTTTTTTTTTAGTGTTAAGTGCTCCTGCACGAGAGCCGACAGCTATCCGTTGTTTAAGTTTTTTTAGTCTGTAACTGGACAAACGCGCACCAAGTCTTTCACGGCGAGATTCAATAGACAATAGACAGTAGGTGCAGGAGTAGGCCATTCTGCCCTTCTAGCCAGCACCGCCATTCACTGTGATCATGGCTGATCATACACAATCAGTACCCCGTTCTTGCCCTCTCCCCATATCCCTTGACCCCGCTATCTATAAGAGCTCTATCTAACTCTCTCTTGAATGCATCCAGAGACTTGGCCTCTACTGCCTTCTGGGGCAGAGCATTTCTCTGGGTGAAAAAGTTTTTCAACTCCAAACATGTCGCTTGTTTTCGGTAGATGTGTCCTGCGCATGCTCAGTAGGAGGAGATTCACCAAAATATCCATTTTAATGTGGACAGAGATATTTTTAAAAAAGCTTAGTCTAGACACCTATCATTTTTACGTGAAACCAGCGTTTTTAAAATTATCCGGTCTAGTGTGGACGTAGCCTAAGACAACTGCTCTGCTCCAAAGAATGCCATATGAGGTCATTCTTACCCTTGGCCATAGGCTCTATAATGAGTCAACCTATAGCCAGGGAAGTGATAACCCCCACTTGTTAGACTGTTTCTGGTAACTTTAAAAAAAAATCTTTCTTCTCTTCTAATATTTGTATATCTGTGCACATGTAATATTACTGTAACACTGTAATTTCCTTTGGGATCAATAATATCTAGCTATCTAAACAGGAAATGAATTCAGAAATCAAAGGTCTTGGAAGCCTTAGTTCAGGATTCCCTATATATTAACCTGCAGGTTGAATCGGTAGTGCGGAAGGTAAATGCAATATTAGCATTCTTTTGAGAATTATGAGAATACAAAAGCAAGAAATGTAATGCTGAGTCTTTATAAGTATTTGCCAGACTGCACTCGATTATTGTGAGAAGTTTTTGGGCCCCTTATCTAAGATTTGCTGTCATTGGAAAGGGTCCAGAGGAATTTCACAAACACAATTCTGGGAAGGACAGGGTTAACCTATGAGGAGCATTTGATGGCTCCGGGCCTCTACTCACTGGAGTTCAGAGGAAATGGTGGGATCTCATTGAAACTTATCAAGTATTGAAAGGTCTAGATGGAGTGGATGTGGAGAGGATGTTTCATATAGTGGGGGAGTCTAGAACCAGAGGGCTGTCCATTTAGAACAGAGATGAGGAGGAATTTTATTTAGTTAGAAGGTGAAATTCAAATCTGTGGAATTCATCATGACAGCACCTGTGGAGCCCAAGCCATTGGGTATATTTAAAGTGGCAGGATGATAGTTTCTAGATTAGACAGGGCTTCAAAGGTTACAGGGAGCAGGCAGGAGAATGGGGTTGAGAGGGATAACAAGTCAGCCATGGTGGAAGGACAGAGCCAAAATGGCCTAATTCTGTTCCCCTGTCTTATGGCATGTTCTTTGCATTAGTTTAATCTTTCCTTTAAACATCTTGTCCTGAATAATATTGATGCAACATAAAAGCTGTAGGAAAAGCAAGCCACAAACCTTTTAAGGCTGTTTTGCCATTCAGTAAGAATGTAGCTGACCCAATCATTGGCTTCAGTTCTAATTTCATGACTGATTTCAATAGCACTCAATTCCTCTTGTAGTCTCAGCCTTCAATATTTAATGAGGCCCCAACCACAGCTTCCTCGATTAGAATTTCAAAGATTCATAACCCCATGACAGAAGAAATTCCTCCTAATACGCATCTTAAATTCCTCTACCCCAGGACTGTGCCCTCTAGTTCTGGACTCTTTCACCATGGGAAGCAACCTCAATCAGTTTCCCAATGCGTTTGTGTTCATCGCCATCAGGAAGATTAACCACTGATCTCCCATGGTGCTGGTTGTTTACATTGCACCAAGATGTTTCTCACATGAGAATGTAAGAATTAGGAGCAAGAGTAGCACCTGGCCATTACAGCTGACTATTCTTAAAATAGGCAGCATGGTGAAGGTAGTACTTTGTATATAAATGCATGAGGGGCATAGATAATGTGAAGGAGACTGTCCTTATTCTCCTAGGGTAAGGGAGTATAAAACTAGAAGACATAGATTTAAGGTAAGAGTAAGAAAACTTACAGGGGACCTGAGTGCAGCATGGCAGTGAAGTGGTTAATGCAATGCTTTATGGGACCAGCTGTCACCAACTAGTGCTTAATTCCCATCACTGTAAGCAATTTTTACTTTCTCCCTGAGACGGCATGGATTACCTTCAGGTGCTCTGGTTTCGTTCAATATCTTCAAGTTTTTCCACTCAAAAACATGGTGGGCAAGTGGGACAAACTTCCAGTGGATGTAGTGGAGTTGTATACAATTAGTATAGTGAAAAAGTGTTTCGAAAGGTACTTGAGCAAGAAAGGCTTAGAGGAATAAAAGAGTTAAATGGGACTAGCTCAGGTAGGGGATTTGGTCAACATGGACAAGCTGGGTTAAAGAACCCATTACTGTGCTTCATGGATGATCTTCTGCCTCAGCACCAGCTCCCTGAAGACTCTCCATGTCCCCTGGTTGCCTTAATATTTCACAAGACTATCAATCCAAGTGTCTGAGGACCTACAGCCCTTCAGAGTACAGATTTCCAAAGATTTATCCCATGCGTGAAAAAAATCTGTTCAATCCCTGATGGCCAAACCCTTGCTGAGATTCTCATCCCAGAATGTAGACTATTCAATCCCCTGCATCCGACCCATTGAGCCCAATAAGCATTTTATAACTTTTTAATGAGATCACCTTCCACTCTAAACTCTGAAGAACACAGGACAGTCTATTCAATCTTTTGGTGCATGCCATTCCAAGAGTCACTATGCTATAAAATGCTTGGTACCCTCATTATAGGACAAGGGCAGGGTAAGGTGGTCTCTGTAAAGCTTTATGGTGCCAGTGACTCAAGTTCCGTTCCCATTACTGTCTGTAAGCAGTTTGTACGTTCTTCCCATGAGCACATGGGTTTCTTCTGTGTGTTCCAGTTTCCTTCAGAGACTATGGGTTGGCAGGTTAATTAGTCACATGGGTGCAAATAAACCACACAAGATTGAAAGGCCAGATGGATCTGTTACTGTGCTGCATCTTAAAAAAAGAAATTTTTAAAACAAGTACTTTATATATACTTTTTTGGATGCAAGATTGTTTAATATCATTTCCATTACACAAGTGTAAAGGAAAGTGAAACAATTGTTAACCAGGCTCTGATTCAGCACAAAAAAAAACATAATAAGATAAAGAACACAATAATAAAAAACACAATATATATATACCCAAGATAGCTTACATACGCAGAATGATGGTATATCCATTAAGTGACGGTCGGCACAGGAGTGTCTATACTCAAGGGCACCATGGTAACGTGGCAGTTAGCATGACGTTATTACAGCTTGGGGCACTCGGGAGGTCGGAACTCAATTCTGGTGCTGCTCTGTAATGAGTTTCTGTACATCTTCCGTGTGGAATGTGTGGGCTTTCTCCAGATCCTCCTTTTTCCTCCCATCTCCTCCCATAGTCTAAAGATGTACCAGGTAGGTGAATTGGTCGTTGTAAATTCCCCTGTGATTAGGTTAGGGTTAATCAGGTTTGTCGAGGATTGAATGGGCGGCGTGTCTCAAAGGGTTGGAAGGGCGTACTCTGTGCTGGATCGCTGAACAAACGAACAAATAAAGTGCCTGACAGGAAATGATGAAGTAGTGGTGGTTGGGATTGTGGAGGGGTGGAGGTGTTGATCAGCCTTACTGTGTGGGCAAAGTAACTGTTTTTGAGTCTGGTGGTCCTGCTGTGGATGCTACATAGCTGTGTCCCCCACCCCCACCCACCGCCACTGATGAGAGTAGGACAGTGCTTGACAGCAGGGTGGGTGCGATCCTCCGTGATGTTACTGGGCTTTTTTTGGCACCTGTCGGCATACATATCCTTGATGGTGGTTAGGCTGGTGCTGGCAATGCATTGGGCAGTTTTGACCGTCTTTTATTGAGCTTTTCTGTCTGCTGCAGTGCAGTTTCTATACCATGCAGTGGTGCAGCTTGTTACACACATCTGTAGAGACTTGCTCCTTGGAGACCATGTTAAGGAACTGGAGCCGCATCTCAATGACCTGTGGCTCATCTGGGAGAATGATGAGGTGATAGATAGGAACTACGGGGATGTAGTCACCCCTAAGGTGCAGGAGGAAGGTAAATGGGTGATTTTCAGCTGAGGAAAAGGGGATAGCCAGCCAGTGCAAAGTAACTCTGTTGCCATTCTCCTCAATGATAGGTATACCACTTTGGATAATGTTGGGTGGGGGAGGGAGAACTACCGGGGGAAGCTGCAGTGACCAGGGCTCTAGCATTGACTCTGGCTCTGTGGCTTTGAAGTGAAATGGGAGGAGAAGGAGAAGAGGAACAAGAATAGGTGATTCCATAATTGGAGGAGCAGAAAGCAGATTCTGTGGACATGAAAGAGACATCCGGTTGAATGTTGCCTCCCAGAGGCTAGCACCAGGGTTGTCTCAGATCGGATCCATGGCATTCTAAAGGGGGCGGGTGAACAGTTGGAAGTTGTGGTGCCAATTGGAACCGATGACATAGGTAAGAAAAGCAAGGAGGTCCTGAAGAGAGAACAAAGGGAGTTTGGTAGAAAGCTGAAAAGCAGGAATCCAGGGTAGTAATCTTTGGGATGAGTCAGCCATGGCTGACAAGGAAAGTCAAAGACAGCATAAAAACAAAAGGAAGTGCAGCAAAAATTAGTGGTAAGATAGAGCATTGGGAAACTTAAAAATCAACAGAAAGCAACTAAAAAAAAACATAAAAACAGAATAGATGAAGACTCTAGCAGAATGCCAGAAATGCAAGAATGGCAGCAGGCAGAAGTAAGTGTCATTGCTATTACTAAGGAGAAGGTACCCAGAATGCTGAAAAGTCTGAAGGTTGATAAGTCACCTGGATTACACGGACTACAGCCCAGGGTTCTGAAAGACATAGCTGAAGAGATTATGAAGGCATTAGGTAATGATCTTTCCAGAATCTCTAGATTCTGGAATGGTTCCTGAGGGCTGGAAAATTGCAAATGCTATTCAACTTTTTAAGGGAGCAATGCAGGAGGAAGGAAATTATAGGCCAGTTAGCCTAACTTTCAGTGGTTGGGAAGATGCTCAAGTCCATTTTTAAGGATGAAGTTTTGGGGTATTTGGAGGAACGTGATAAAATATGATGAAGTCAGCATGGTTTCCTCAATGAGAAGTCATGCCTGACAAATCTGTTGGAATTTGTTGAGGAATTTACAGACATGATAGACGGTGGATAATGTGTACGTGGATATTCAAACATCTTTGTCAAGCTGCTGCACATGATGCTAGTTACCAAAGCATGAGCCCATGGTATTATGGGAAAGGTACTAGAATGAATTGATGGTTGGCTGACTGTCCAGATGCAAAGAGTGGGAATAAAAGGGGGTCTTTTCTGTTTCACTGCCGGTAACAGGTAGTGTGCTACAGGGATGACATCTTTTCATGTTTTATATCAGTGATTTGGATGACAGAATTGATGGCTTTGGAGCCAGATTTGCAGATAATACAAAGATAGGTGAAAGGGCAGGTAGCATTGAGGAAGCAGGGAATCTGCAGAAGCACTTTGACAGATTGGGAGAACGGGCAAAGAAGTGGCAGATGGAATATAATGTAGGGAAGTGTATGGTCATGCACTTTGGCAGAAGGAATAAAAGCGTGACCATTTTATAGAAAAGGCTGAAAATTCAAAAATCAGAAAGGCAGAGAGACTGGGGAGTTCTCATGCAGGATTTCCTAAAGGTTAATTTGCAGGTTGAGTTGGTGGTAATGTTTGCATCATTTCGAGATGACTAAAATATAAGAACAAGGATGTAATGCTGAGGCTTTACAAGACATTGGTCAGACTGTCCTTGGAGTACTGTGAGCAGAATTGGGCCTCTTATCCAAAAAGGATATGCCGGCCAGCATTGGAAAATGTCCAGAGGAAGTTCACAAGAATTATCCCAGGATTGAAAGGGTTAACACATGATGCGTGTTTGATGGCTCTGGCTCTGTACTCGCGGAGTTCAGAAGAATGAGAGGGAATGTCATTGAAATAGGTTGCACTTGACTCTGAGGGGGACTAATATCCTGGCAGGGAGGTTTGCTAAGGCTATTGGGGAGAGTTTAAACTAGAATTGCCGGGAGGTGGGAACCGAACTGAAGTGACGGAGGAAAGGGAGGTTGGCTCACAAATAGAGAAAGCTTGGAGATAGTGCAAAAGGGAGGATAGGCAGGTGATAGAGAAGGGATGCACTCAGACCGATGGTTTGAGATGTGTCTATTTTAATGCAAGGAGTATTATGAATAAAGTGGATGAGCTTAGAGCATGGATCAGCACTTGGAGCTATGATGTTGTAGCCATTACAGAGACTTGGATGGTGCCGGGGCAGGAATAGCTACATCAAGTGCCAGGCTTTAGTTGTTTCAGAAAGGACAAGGAGGGGGTGTGGTACTGTTGATCAGTGGTAGTGTCATGGCTACAGAAAAGGAGGAAGTCATGGAGGGGCTGTCTACGGAATCTCTGTGGGTGGAAGTTAGGAACAGGAAGGGGTCAATAACTCTACTGGGTGTTTTTTTTTATAGACCACCCAATGTTAACAGGGGCATCGAGGAGCAGATAGGGAAAGGAGTAATAATAACAAGGTTGTTGTGGTGGGAGATTTTTATTTCCCAAATATTGACTGGCATCTCCCTACAGTGAGGGGTTTAAATGGGGTGGAGTTTGTTAGGTGTGTTCAGGAAGGTTTATATGTAGATAAACCTACAAGAGGAAAGGCTGTACTTGATCTGGTATTGGGAAATGAACCCGGTCAGGTGTTAGGTCTCTCAGTGGGAGAACATTTTAGAGATAGTGATCACAATTCTATCTCTTATTCAATTCTATACCGTAGCATTGGAGAGGGATAGGAACAGACAAGTTAGTGAAACATTTAACCCTTACATACAGTTCATATTCTAACCCTTCAGTTTGATCTGGGTCAATTTTTAATGCGAATTCCCTCATAATAAGAATTATGAGAATTGCCTCATAACAAGTGTCTATACAAAATGTTGAACCACAGATATATTTAGAATTTATAAATAGCCTATCTGACATTAATAAATGGGTGATTAATCCTTAATGTTTCAGAGATTTAAAACCCATTTCAATAGATACGGGTCAAATTTGACCCAGATCAGCCTCAATGTACAAAAATTTGTGGCACCTGTATGAAAGTATAAAATTTTTAAATATTTTAATTTTTGTGCATTTTGGGTAACTTTAGGAAATGTCATCAAATTTCAGCTAAAAAATGGCATTTAAGGTGTTTTTACTGCTGTCAAGTGTCAAAACAGGTCAAATTTGACTCAAACAGTATGGAAGAGTTAATTGGAGTAAAGGAAAATATGAGGCTATCAGGCAGGAACTTGGAAGCATAAATTGGAAACAGATGTTCTCACGGAAACATACGACAGAAATGGGACAAATGTTCAGGGGATATTTGTGTGGGGTTCTGTGTAGGTACATTCCAATGAGACAGGGAAAGGATGGTAGGGTACAGGAACCATGGTGTACAAAGGCTGTTGTAAATCTAGTCAAGAAGAAAAGAGCTTACGAAAGGTTCAAAAAAACACGTAATGATAGAGATCTAGAAGATTACAAGGCTAGCAGGAAAGAGCATAAGAGTGAAATTAGGAGAGCCAGAAGAGGTCATGAGAAGGCCTTGGTGGGCAGGATTAAGGAAAACCCCAAGGCATTCTACAAGTATATGAAGAGCAAGAGGATAAGACATGAGAGAATAGGACCAATCAAGCGTGACAGTGGAAAAGTGTGTATGGAACCGGAGGAGATGGCAGAGGTACTTACTGAATACTTTGGTTCAGTATTCACTACGGAAAAGGATCTAGGTGATTGTAGGAATGACTGGCAGCGGACTGAGAAGCTTGAGCATGTAAATATTAAGGAAGAGGATGTGCTGGAGTTTTTGGAAAGCATCAAGTTGGATAAGTCGCCGGGAAGGGATGAGATATACCCAAGGCTACTGTGGGCAGCGAGGGAGGAGATTGCTGAGCCTCTGGCAATGATCTTTGCATCATCAATGAGGACGGGAGAGGTTCCGGAGGATTGGAGGGTCGCAAATGTTGTTCCCTTATTCAAGAAAGGGAGTAGAGATAGCCCAGGAAATTATTGACCAGTGAGTCTTACTTCAGTGGTTGGTAAGCTGATGGAGAAGATCCTGAGAGGCAGGATTGATGAACATCTGGAGAGGCATAATATGATTAGGAGTAGTCAGCATGGCTTTGTCAAAGGCCTGATTGAATTTTTTGAGGATGTGACTGAACACATTGATGAAGGTAGAGCCGTAGATGTAGTGTGTATGGATTTTAGCAAAGCATTTGATAAGGTACCCCATGCGAGGCTTATTGAGAAAGTAAGGGGGCATGGGATCCAAGGGGACATTGATTTGTGGATCCAGAACTGGCTTGCGCACAGAAGGCAAATAGTGGTTGTAAATGGGTCATATTCTGCTTGGAGGCTAGTGGTGTGCTCAGGGATTAGTTCTGGGACCATTACTCTTTGTGAATTTTACAAGTGATTTGGATGAAGAAATGGAGGGATAGGTTAGTAAATTTGCTGATGACATAAAGGTTGGGAGTGTTGTGGTGGGCTGTCAGAGGTTACAGCGGGACATAGGATGCAGAACTGGGCTGAGAAGTTGCAGATGGAGTTCAACCCAGATAAATGTGAGGTGGTTCATTTTGGTAGTCAAATATGATGGCAGAACATAGCATTAATGGTAAGACTCTTGGCAGTGTGGAGGATCGGAGGGATCCTAGGGTCCGAGTTCATAGAACACTCAAAGCTGCTATGCAGGTTGACTCTGTGGTTAAGAAAGCATATGATGCATTGGCCTTCATCAATCGTGGGATTGAGTTTAACAGCCGGGAGGTAATGTTGCAGCTATATAGGACCCCAGTCAGACCCCTCTTGGAGGACTGTGCTCAGTTTTGGTCACCTCACTGCAGGAAGGATGTGGAAACTTTAGACAGGGTGCAGAGGAGATTTACAAAGACGTTGCCTGGATTGGGGAACATGCCTTTTCAGAATAGGTTGAGTGAACTCGGCCTTTTCTCCTTGGAGCAACGGAGGATGAGGGGTGACCTGATAGAGGTGTAGAAGATTTTGAGAGGCATCGATCATGTGGGTAGTTAGAGGCTTTTTCCCAGGGCTGAAATTGCTAGCACGAGAGGGCATAGTTTTAAGGTGCCTGGAAGTAGGTACAGAGGAGATGTCAGGGGTAAGTTTTTTTAAGCAGAGAATAGTGAGTATGGAATGTGCTGCCAGCAGCGTGGTGGGGGTGGAAACGATAGGGTCTTTTAAAAGACTCCTGGATGGGTACATGGAGCTTAGAAAAATAGAGGGCTATGGGTAACCCTAGGTAGATCTAAGGTAAGGACATGTTCAGCACAGCTTTGTGGGCCAAAGGGCTTGCATTGTGCTGTAGCTTTACTGTGTTTCTATCTATGAAACCTATCGGATATTGAAAGGTCTGGATAGAGTGGATGTGGAGAGGATATTTCTTATAGTGAGGGAGTCTAGGAGCAGAGGGCACAGCCTCAGAATTGAGGGATGCCTATTTAGCATAGAGATACTGTAAGGAAGATTTCCATAGCCAGGTGGTGAATCTGTGAACTTCTTTGCCACAGATGGCATTGTAAGCCTGGTCATTAGGTATATTTAACGTGGAAGCTGATAGGTGCTTGATTAATCAGGGCATCAAAGGTTACGGGAAGAAAGCAAGAGATTAGAGCTGAGTGGGATAATAAATCAGGCAGGATGGAGTGGTGGAGCAGGCTTGATGGTCAGATGGTCTTGTTCTATTCCTAGGTCTTATGGGCTTATGGTCTGTAGAACGATACAAGTATAGATGTGCAGAGAACAGCTTTCTCCAACTCCACCCGCCCCCTCAGAAAGTAAAGGCATTGGTGAGCCTTACTGATTGTGTAGAATGTGTTCTGGAATTATTAGAGGCTGTGTGAGATGCGGACTCCCAGAAATTTACACTCATTCTTAACAAACTTACACATAACCTCACCCCTTATCTCCACACAACCTTCATGGCTTTTGCTTTCTGAGCTCATTCGCCCTATTGCATCTGCCCATCAATGGGGGTTCCACTTCATGGAATGAACTACCTCGGTCAAAGTCAATGCCACTGAATTCTGTCCACCCAGCAGGCGAACAATTGAGCCTCACTCACAGGTGTGCTTTTTGATCCTTGCAAAAACATAAAAGTACAATAAAGAGGGACAGAACTGAAGGTAGGAGCACAAAGAATCCAGCTCACAGAATCAGACGAGAATGTCATGACCATATGATATAAATGCCTCCCTCAGCTGGAGATGGGAAGATAAGACTTGGTCGATATATAGTCTGTGGCCACTTTATTAGGTACATCCTGTACTAATAAAATGGCAACTGAATGTATGCTCATGGTCTTCTGTCACTCATTCAGTACAAAGTCCAACGTGCTGTGCATTCAGAGATGCTCTTCTGCACATCACTGTTGTGATGTGTGGTCATTTGAGTTACTGTTGCCTTCCTGTCAGTTTGAACTGGTCTGGCAATTCTCCTCTGACCTCTCATTAACAAGGCACTTTTGCCCACAGAACTGACACTCACTGGATTTTTGTTTTTTTTTGTGCCATTCTCTGCACCGTTGTGTGTGAAAATCCCAGAAGATCAGCGGTTTCTGAGATACTCAAACCACCCCTTCTGGCACCAGCAAATCAGTTCACTGTCAAGTCACTAGAATCACATTTCTTCCCCATTCTGATGTTTGTTCTGAACAACCATTAAAATACTCTGCTTTTCTATTTTGTGCGAAGTGGATGATGTCCTATTTTCTTCTCTGCATTATACTCAAACTGTCATATTCCCACCCACTCACTTAGCCTCTTCGCATCCTCCTCCCTACTCACAAACCTTTGTGTCATCAGCAAACTTGGAATTATGACAATTGGCTCCAAACAACCAGATCGTTGATTAGTCCTCTACTCATAGCAATGATATATTGAGGAGGAACTATATATTCCCTATGGTTGCTTTCCCTATGGTAACCAATGCTCTGATCATGCTACTACTTTCTTCCTTATTCCATGTGCTCAAAGCTCATGGACCAACCTTCTGCATGGGATCTTTTCAATAGCATTACTTATTTTCATGTGTTCCTCATTCCTACTTGATATTTACTCACTGGAATTCTGGGCTCTATTTTTGTGTGTCTTCTCCCATGAAGTCACGTAGAGTGTATTACCTCACTGCCCATTATATCTGACCCTGTATCTTTATTAAGGACATGTAACTGCCTCAGACACATGTTTCATTGAGATGTTTATTTTATGTTTTTGTCATAAAGTCATGATTATTTTATCATCTTAAAATATTTTATGTAAGGTTTTATTTTAATATAGAGTTTAATGGGTCACGTGACCAAAGTTTAATAAAAGCATGACTGTGGGATTATGGGTCAGAACCAACATGGAAGCAGAGAAAGACATATAACCCTAAAATTACCTTATTCTGAAAGTGGTCCAGAAGGCACACACGATAATCGTTTTATTTGTTTTATATTGTGTACAGTGTTGTTGATGTGCCTTTATATGGACAGTGTGAAATGTTTTCAGTGATTTATTTCATTTCAGCACACTTCTGTTGTGCTAACGTGCTTGGGCCTGTTTATCAGCGGACACTAGCTTGAGAGACTGAGAGATGTATGTTTCAAACCTTTTATGACCTTTATTTTCTTATAGTTTTCACGGTGTCTACTGAAGAAAGAGGGAAATAAAATAAATCTTCAAGGACATCTGTGTGTTGCATGGCCATTATTTCATTGGACTGGTGCAGTTACAGTGAAAACGAAAAGCCAACATGGCCGAGAGTTCAAAGTATGGAGCGCCGTGTGTCCAGGAAGTGAAAACGTAACGCCGCTCCTTGAGCCGAGCCAACAGAGATACAAACTGCTAGTTCTGAATTTAACAGTTTATACCTGCTGTCAGTTTCTATCATTGTACTTCTCTCGCTTGTCCACATATGGGTGGAGCTTTCGAACATTACATCTTGTGGTTTAATTAACCAATATCCGAGGACATCCATTTGAGTGTAACTGTTTCAGAGAGAGTCAAACCCAGGAAATCTTCATGGGAAAGGAAGTTAACTTCAAGAAATGCTGGAGCTTAAGCAACAAGAGGCTTCTCAGAGTGAGAGTAAATTCATCAAGCTATATGAAAGCTGGAAAGAACAAGTCAGAGCTACACGTACCAAACTTAAGGATGAGTGTTCTGACCAAGACTTAAGTGACATGATGGATGCTGTTGAAGGGCTGGAGACACAAGTGAAAGATGTGTATGAAAACATACGATCTCAATTGGCACCTTCTACTGAAATTAGAAGAAAGATGGAGTCCTGCACAGCAGTAACAACAGATTTGATGGGGCTAATGAAAGTATGTATGAGTGAAGTGAGACAAGATGAGTTTGATGCTAAGGCAGAAATCGCAAGACTTTGTATGGTGCTTGATAAAGAGTATGCCCAATCAATATTTGGGACAACAATCTCCAGATCGCAAGAACTTTAAAGACTGGAATATCAGAGAGATCTTCAATTAATAGCCACAAAGCTTAAGGCTTACTCTGAAGTTGACTCGTGTGAGGCCTTGGAGGAAAGTAGAACAGCAAGCAGTGAGCCGGCTAATTGTCCTCCACTGCCTTATAAAGAAATTAAAGGGGAACAAACACGCAAGAACAACAACAATGAATGAACAAACAATACTAACAATGAAGTATTGTTAGTACAAGCCCTATATGAACAATGGTTCTCACCAGACTTCCTACACCAAAGTCCTCAGTCTTCTCAGGGGATCCACTTTGGTTCTCAGAGTGGAACACAAGTTTTAAGGCATTGATAGAACAGCGATGTACAAATCCAGCTGACAGGTTGTTCTATCTACAAAAATACATCAGTGGTGAGGCACGATCTGTATTGGGAGGAAGCTTCTACAGAAAGGATGATGAAGCCTACGACCAGGCATGGGAGACTTTGAATGTTCGGTATGGCCACTCCTTCATAATCCAGCGTGCATTTAAAGAAAATCTGAATAACTGGCCAAAGGCTGGCTCAAGGGAATCAGTTAAACTGAGACAATTCAGTGATTTTCTGACAGCCTGCAGCAATGCCATGCCATACATCAAAGGGCTTCAGGTGTTAAATGACTGTGAAGAGAATCAAAAACTCCCTGATTGGGTGACCTCTCACTGGAATCGTCGTGTCACAAAGCAGTTGTGACAAATGGGGAAATTCCCTGATTTCAAGGAGTTTGCTGATTTTGTGGCACAAAAAGCAGAAATCGCGTGCAATCCTATAACATCCTTTCATGCCTTGAAGCCGACTGAAGAAAAGCCATCTAGAGACACGAAGCGCACAAAGGCTAATGCGTTCATCATAACTGTGAAAGCGTCGGATAAATCAAGCACAATGATGGAAACATACAGTGCCGTGGAGAACGGCTCAAAGGATTCAAACGGATCCAAGGTGGTGAACACTTCGTTTTTATCTTCAAACGCAGTCACATGCACGTGCTGTGGAGAAAGCCACTCCATCCACGGATGCCAGAAGCTTACCAATAAGACTGTGGAGGACAAGGTTCATATTGGACAATAACCTGTGCTTTGGCTGTCGTAGGAGAGGACACAATTCAAAGGACTGTAAGAGCAAAGCTACTTGTGGCATATGTGAGAAGCATCATCCAACACTACTTCATGAAGTCCATCCTTCTGCTGCAGCAGACACATCTTCTCATGTTATGCAAGCAGAAGAAAACACATCTTCCCTTTCTTGCAGCGTAGACAGAGGCGATGGTGGGAACACATCCATGATAGTGCCTGTATGGATTTCTTCAATCACCACCCCTAAAACAGAGACCTTAGTGTATGCCCTACTGGATACACAGAGTAGCAACACCTTTGTAGACAAAGTGGTATGTGTGAAGATGGGGGCAGGATTAGAGCCAGTCAAGTTAAAACTTACCACTATGATGGGAAAAGATTCCATTGTTCAGAGTAAAAGAGTTAGTGGGCTTAGAGTTAAAGGGTTTTCCTCGCAAAGTTTCATCAACTTGCTAGCTGCCTATACCGGAGATTTCATCCCACTCGAACGTTCCTACATTCCTACCCCTGAAACGGCCAAAAGGTGGAAACATCTGAACAGAATAGCACAGGAAATGCCAGAGCTGATGGATTGCGAGGTAGGACTCCTGATAGGCTACGATTGCGCGAGAGCATTGGCACCATGACAAGTCATCACAGGAGGTAATGATGAGCCATATGCCGTCAAGACTGACCTGGGTTGAAACATTGCCAACAGCTCACCACGGGTCACAAAGTCAACTCCAGAGCTTCTGGTGGGCGATCCTGAAGTCAAAATGACACAAATACTACAGACAAAGGTGGCAAGAGAGGACAATTTCTTGGAGAGACATAAACGGTTCTCAAAATGGCATACAGCATTGAATGTGGTTGCCCGAATCCAGCAACTAGCAAAGAGAGGCAAAACAGCAAAACCCATAAATGTCGAAGACAGAAGAAAGGCTAGTCCTGAGCTTGTAAAATTGGCACAAAGGGATGCTTTCAAAGAGGAAATGCAAATACTGAGTCATGGTAAACTGCCACACAACCATTCATTGTTCCAACTTAACCCAGTATTGCAAGATGGTGTTCTCATGGTGAGCGGGCAGTTAAAGGCGGCTCCTTTACCTCTCAACTTGAAGCATCCAGTAGTCCTACCAAGAGATGGTGTGATCCTAGATTACTGCCATAGAAAAACTCAGCACAGGACAGAGGACAAAACCTTAATGAACTGAGAGCAAATGTTTACTGGGTTGTTGGTGGCAGCAAAGTTGTGGCAAACTACATTAAATAATGTGTTACATGCAGGAAAGCTCACAGGCCAACAGAAACGCAAAAGGTGGCGGATCTTCCTGCTAACTGTGTTGATCCCTCACCACCATTCTCATACTGTGGGATGGATTGTTCTGGACCATTTCACACTAAGCAAGGTCGAAAAGAGTACAAGAGATACGGTCTCATATTCACCTGTCTGACCTCGAGGGCAATTCACATAGAAATGTTGGAAGATCTAACAACTGATGCCTTCATAAATGCTTTACTGTGTTTTGTAGCTATCTGTGGAGCTGTAAGACAAATCAGATCGGATCAAGGGACAAACTTTGGGGCGAAAAATGAACTGACAAAAACCTTAAAGGAAGTGGACAAAGACAGATCGACTGCTCACCTGGCCAAAAACAAAGTGACTTCACCATGAACGTACCTGATGCCGGTCACGTGGGAGGTGTTTGGGAATGACAGATCAGGACAGTTAGGAGTGTCCTAAGCTGGGTCCTCTCACAGTGCATAGGAAGATTAGATGATGCTTCTTTGAGAACCTTTTTTTTATGAGGCCATGTCAATTATAAACAGCTGCCCACTCACCACTGACAGTATCAATGATCCCATGAAAACCTCTGTCCAGCTGCCTGCACCAGGAAAATTTATGGCAGAAGATCTGTATGCCAGGAAAAGGTGGCACAGAGTGCAATATCTGACAGAGCAATTCTGGAGTAGATGGAAGAGGGAGTAGCTAGCAAACATCACCCTCAGACAGCGCTGGCACTCTTCAAGACAAAATGTGAAGATTGGAGATATTGTCATTGTAAAAGAGGAACAGATTCCTTGTAGTGAATGAAGACTTGGAAGAGTGCTTGATGTTTGTGAAGATGAAGATGGACTGGTGCAAAGAGCCACAATACAATTAGGAAATAAAAAAGCTTGGAAAGAGGGTCAACGACTCATTAATCCATCCATTCTTGAATGTCCTAGTCATAAATTAGTTGTCCTTGTAGAAAACTAAATAACTAAAATGTGTTTCAATGGAACTAATTTCTAAACACCTACCTGTGTGGAGAATTTAAAGTATCAGTCTTGATCATAGAGTTTGTTACAAATACCAATTATTTAGTTCTGGAAATTACTAGATTTATTCAAATATTTGTATAAAGGTTATCATAAATCATAGTAATTTGGTGGGAGTGTAACTGTCTCAGAGACATATTTCATTGAGATATTTATTTTAAGTTTTTGTCATAAATTCATGATTATTTTATCTTAAAATATTTGATGTTGGGTTTTATTTTAACACAGAGTTTAATGGGGCACATGACCAGAGTTTAATAAAAGCATGACTGTGGTATTATGGGTCAGAACCAACATGGAAGCAGAAAAAGACATATGGCCCTAAAATAATCTTATTCTGCATGTGGTCCAGGAGGCACACAAGGTAATTGTTTTATATTGGGTACAATGTTGTTGATCTGCCTTTATATGGATAGTGTGATACGTTTTTAGTGATGTATTTGATTTCAGCACACTTCTGTTGTGCTAATGTGTTTGGGCCTGTTTATCAGCGGACACTAGCTTGAGAGACCTTAAAAGACTGAAAGATGTATGTTTCAAACCTTTTACGACCTTTATTTTCTTGTAGTCTTAATGGTGTCTACTGAAGAAAGGAAATAAAATAAATCTTCAAGGACATCTGCATGTTGCATGGCCATTATTTCACTGGACTGGTGCAGTTACAGGACCCATATTAGTCCTTGAATACTTTTTCTTTTGAATCCCCATGGAATATGTTGGTAAGTAGGCTTCTTTCACTTTTTTTTCCAAATTGTTCTTGGTCTTTCTTCTCCAGTTCTAAAATGCTCCTATTATTTCTGTCAAAATTACAGGCCTGTCTTTTTACTTCAACTATTTTTTTTGCTGCTTTGCTATATTCTGCTTCTTGCTTTGCCACTCTTTCTTGAAGTCCCTCTAAGGTTCTCACATTTCTGCCAAATTAATTTTCAAATTTCCTCAAAGGCCATAGTAAGCCCTTTTGAGGATACAGAGCACAGTCCTACTGAGGAGCATTGTGGCTGATTTGCATTGGTACCATCCACAGCGGAAATAGCCCCAAGGCCAACTTACTGTAACATCTTTCCAGTCATATTCATTTGATCCATCCTCAAAGTTCTCCATGTCAGAATCAGTACAAGAATCTTGCTTAACATCACTGACATATGTAATGAGTTTTTGTTGTTTTGCGGTAGCAGTACAGTACGTGTAAGTTTCAATAAAATATTTTAAAAATTAAATTAAATAAGTAGTGCCAAAGAAAGCAAAAATAGTGAGGTAGGGTTCATGGGTTCGTTCATTGTCTGTTCAGAAATCTGGTGGTGGAGTGGACAAAGCTATTCCAAAAGTATTGAGTGTGCGGTTTCAGGCTCCTGTGCCTCCTCTTGGATGGTGTAGCAAGAAGAGAGCATGTTATGGGTCATGGCAGTCCATAAAGATGTTCTCTTTGAAGATGTCCTTAATGCTGGGGAGGCTCATGTACATGATGAGGCTGACTGAGTTTCCAAACCTCTGTAGCTTTTTCCAATCCCGTGCAGTGGCCCCTGTGTCCCAGATGAGGATGCAATGAGTTAAGATGCTCGCCACAGTACATTTCTAGAGATATACTTTCAGAGATGCTGAAAACCAGAGACTTGAAACATCTCTGCCAATATGTGAGATTAGCATAGTTTTAAGATTAGTACCTTTAAAATCTGCCTGGTAATCTCTTTCTTACTCCCATAAAACTGCTCACAGGCTCACATATTTTTGGTCATAATGTGGAGCAGATCCTTTGGTTGTTCACTCTCTCCTTTCACCTTCCACTGGAGGAGCTGGCTCTTAGGTTATAGAAATCCAATGTAGTGGGCGGCCGTGTTTCCAAAATGGCATCGTCAGTGACTTAGGGGCTGAACCCAGATTCAAAGCTTTCACTGACATTAACTGATTGTGAAAATCAAATGAATTCTCAAATATTCCAACTAGTTCAGAAACAATTAAAAAATAAAAACGTATAATAAATCAATGAAGAATGCATTTATTTTTTTAACCGCTTAACTACTGGTGGGTGTTTCTGCACATTGATTCCCAGGGTGGCACTCTTTTAAAATAAATAAATAAATAAATAAATAAATAAATTCAAGGGATGTGGACTTTGCATGCCGAGCCAGCATTTAATTTCTCATCTCTAGTTTCTCTTGAGTAGGTAATGTTGAGTTGCCTTCTTGAACAGCAGCAGACCTTGAGGTGATGTTAAAGAAGATGTTCCAGGATATGACCTTGCAGTGGTGATACATTTCCAAGTATGTGTGTGACTTGGAGGGCAACTTCCAGTTGATGGTGTTCCAATGTTTTTGCTGCCCTTGTCCTTTTAGCTGGTAGATTTCCTAGGTTTGGAAGCTACTATCTAAGGAGTTTTGGTACGTTGCTACAGTGTGTCCTGTTTCCATGATGCATTGGTGGTGGAGTAAGGGAATAATTATGTATAGATGTCCATCAAATGAACTTCTTTGTCCAAAAAGATGTCAAGCTTCTGAAGTGTTAAAGCAGACACTTAACCAGTTAAATGGAGAGTACTCCATCACTCTCATGACTTGAACCATTGAAGAGAGTGGACTTTGCAGAGTTAAGAGGCATGTTACTGGTTGCACGATTCCTAACCTCTGACCTGCTTGTGTAGCCACATTAGATAAATGGCTACTCCAGTTCTGTTTCTGGTGAATGACAACTTCTACTATATTGATCATAGCATTTCAGAGATGGTAATATCATTGAATGTCAAAGGATGATTGCTCTCTTGATGGGCACTGTCAATGCCGGAGACCTATATGACACATATATTCTTTGTCACTTGTTAGCCCACTCTTGGATATTTTCTAGGCCTTCCTGCATTTACTTCAATTGGGTTACTTCAATATCTGAGGAGTTGTGTACGATGCTGAACATTTTGTACAATCGGTAAACATCCCTCCTTCTGTCATCTCGATTGACTGAAGGTCATTGAGGAAACTGCTGAAGGTTGGATTTAGGACACGACCATAAGAAATTCCTACAGCGATGACCCGCAGTTGAAATGACTTACCTCCAACCACCACAACCATCTTCCTTTGAGCCAAGTACAATTCCAACCAACGAAGGGATTTTTTTGGCCCAATTCCCATCAATTCAAGTAAAATCAAGGCTGGTTGAAACCACTGTCTATCAAATGTTGCCTTAATATCAATGGTAGATACCATCACTTCACCTCTTGAATTCAGTGGTACAGCTAGGGTCTTTGGTAGCACTAAGGGCCAGGTTCAGTCCTGATCTCAGGTATGGCATTTGCATGCTTTGCCTGTGAGTGCAGAGATTTCCTCTGGGTCCTTGGTTTCCTCCTATAACTCAAAGTTAAGGGTATTGACCAATTTACACTGCCCCTTGTGTGGTTACTCACATAATCTTGGGGATGAGTTGGATTAGTTGATGATAATATGGGGAGAAATAAAACTGAGATTAAAACCATAAAACATCAGAACAGAATTAGGTCATTTGACCCATTGAGTCTGCTCCATCATTTCATCATGACTGAATTATTATTCCTCTCAATCCATTCACTTCCTTTCTCCCCAAAATTCTTGACACACTTACTAATCAAGAACCTATCACCCTCTGCTTTAAATATACCCAATGACTTAATTAACGTAGGATTAGTGTCAATGAATAGCTGATGTTCAACAGATACTTGCTAGATTGAAAAGTCCGTTTCTGTGCTGGATCCCTCTAAATATTTCAAAGGGGCTACAGTACTTGCTGCCTAATCCGAGTGCGGAGAAAGCCATAGTACTCTGCTGTCAAGCTATAGAAGAGCGTCACTAAAGCATAGAATCTGGGGAATGGGAATTAACCATAGTAAAAGGCCTGCCTAGAACATACTTCCACTCAGTTAAGTGCTTAGCATTGAAGTGGAAGATATGGTTCATTACTGAACTTGACTTTATGCAAGTCTGTTAGATCCTGACCTCAACAACTTTCCACAATATCTTCACATTCAGTTTTAACATTTCTAATTTCCATTGCCATGCCTTGGGTCAGGTACCTAATCTGAGGCTTTTTTAGTTATTCTTCTTAGACCTTCTTATTTTCCTGTTCATAAATTTTCAGACAATCAAACATGAAATTATATTTTATCAAGGCCTATTCTTCCAGCAGATTATTGAAGGTATATTAGAAGCACAGACTTAAAAACCATGCAAAGCTATACATTTTGCATTACTGTCTTTTACATTGTTAAATGTCTTGGGGGATTTTTTACAAATTTGTGCATAATATACATATTATGTTTTTCTATTTAAATAAAGTAATAAATTTAAAAGCACAAATTATGTTGCAAGCTTAGAGCAGGATTATTGTTTTTATGTTTCCTGAAGCATGAAATATTACTTTCATCTAATTTGGAAATGTGTTTGCTGCTGGAAATCATAGCTTATGGTTTGAAGCACTTTATTCATGTGAAATAATTGAACACTGTACAGTGTTGTGCATTGGGTTAGCTTATTGTTGGGTAACTCTAGATGGATGGAACTATTTATTACATGAAGTGACATAGAAATTACAACAGTCGCCTAGGCCAACAAATCTGAATTAATGCTCATTCAGATGGATGACAGATAATTTGGATGACAGATCCAAATTAAAGTACTTCCTTTATTTCCACCTTAAAAAGCAGATCCAGGGACTGGGTTTAATCCTGACCTTGGGTGCTGGTATAAACTCCACATCAGCATCTCCAAAATATTTGAGTTTCTTCCTATGTGGGAAATATGTAGCAATATGTGGGACTCTTCATCTCACGTTCTCAATATTTATTTAGTTATTTTTTATGTGCACAGCCGGTTGCCTTTTGCACATGGATTGCCTGTTGTCTTGTGCTGTGCAGTTTTTCATTGACTGTGAATGCCCGCAAGAAGATGAATGTCAGGGTAGTATATAATGACATACATGTACTTGGATAATAAACTTACTTTGAACATCTTCTAGTCATGCTGGTAGGTTAATTGTTGGCCTTAATTTAACCCTTACTATACCTCAATAGCAACAAAGGCATGTTAATGGACATCTATAGAGAGAATACGGTAAGTTGTAGGCACACAGGAAAACAAGATGAACAACAAATAAGATTGCTCTCCTGGGAAAGCATGGACATGATGAGCCAAATGGCATCTTGTGTTATTATAAATTGTATTGGAAACTTTGCATCTTGTCTGATCAGAAATCATCTTAGCCAGGTCCAAGAGTCCACTCTCTGAATGAATTCAGGCAACCTTAGCACAGTTACTCTAGGATATAGTTCCAATTCACAAAAGAACAGGGTTTAGCACAAGCTGCTGCCAAAGTCATTGACACGTGAAATGGCAATTACTCACAAAGCATGCTGTTCGAAGGTGAAACTAAGGCATCAATACAGCTGCAGGCTCCCTGCTAATTCTCACACTATCCTGCTTTGGAAATAATTTGCTGAACTTTCATTACCGGTTCTAAATCCTAGAACTCTCTTCACAACAGTGTGGGAGCACCTTCAGCAGGACGGTAACAATTCCAAGTCACTCAACATCACCCTCAAGGGCTACAAGGCTTAGACAATAAATGCTGACCTTGCCAATGACAATACAGGCCATTCAGCCCACGATGCTATGCTGACCTTTTAACCTAATCTGAGATCAAATTCACCCTTCTTTCCTACATAACCCCCTATTTTTCTTTCATCCATGTGCCTGTTGAAGAGTCTTTTTAACCAGACAGAGAGTCTGTGGAATTCATTGCCACAGATGGCTGCAGAGGCCAATTCACTGGGTATATTTAAAGTGGAATTTGACAGGTGCTTGATTAACAGGGACGAAGGTTATGGGAAGAAGGCAGAAGAATGGGATTGAGAGTGATAATACATCAACCGTAATTGAATAACAGACCAAACTCGATGGGTCAGTTAGCCTGATTCTGCCCCCTTGTCTTATAGTCTAAATGCCCCTAATGCATTGACCCCTGCTATGACCCCTGGCAGTGTATTCCAAGCACTTACCACCCAGTTATAAACCTACCTGTTATCATCCCTATACAGTACTTTCCTCCAATCATTTTAGAAGAATACCCTCTCATATCAGCCATTGACACCCTATGAAAATGAAATAGAAATATCTTCATGTATGGGGCATAAATCCTGATTTCGACCTCTGGCACCAATGGATATATTCCAAGCTGACAGTAAAGGATGTTTTGGACACCAAAGTAATTTGACCAAATCCTGCAAGAGCTGGAGCATGAAATGAGTGGGAGGCTGCCAGCAAGTCCTGTAGTCAGCAGCAGCACTGAGCAGAGTGGACATTTCAGACTGATGTAAAGTCAGCTGTTCAATAAAAAAGGGAGGCTGAGAAAGCACAGAGTGGTTCGCTCACAGTTAATCTTGGAGTGCAGCAATCGTGCGCGAGTGGACTTCAGGGAGGAAGTGGAGCCAGCAGGACCAGCAGAACTTTCTTAACACTAGCCTTTAACTTTTAGTTCAATAATGTCAAATTGGCACCAGATTACATGACGGTGGGGGGAGATGGGGGGGGGGGGGGGAAGAGAGGGGAAGTGAAGGGGAAAATGATCTTATAACACCATATTCTACCTGCTCCACTTCAATAAAATCAGCATTAGTACCTGACCTCCAGCTTGCATCAAACATTTATTTCACATTCGGAAGTCTGAAACATGCTGAAGCTCGATTGGCTGATAGGTGTCAGAGTCATCAACTCTTAGCCAGTACAATTTGATCCAATATGTTTGTGAACGAAATGAATCATAAAATCTACAAGATCTGAGGTTTGAGGTAGTAACATTCAAATGAGTAAACTGTGATAAAATGTTACCTAACCAAAATATTTCATCAGCATCTATTTTTAAAGAAAATAATGCTTCAGAGCACTGCTTTTGCATTGGTATCACTCTGATGGGAAGTCATTGACCTCAAATGATAAACAAATTCAGGGAAAAAAATAGAAAGAATTATACAGAGGATCATCTTTAGATGAACAGGGAAAAGCAAAACACCACAGTTTGAAATGTTAATGTGCATAATCTGCATAGATAATCAATATAATTTACTGTGATTATTCGCATCATCTAACATGTCTGGATCAAAAATGTGATGCACAAAATGTGTTAGCACCAAGTCTTCATTGTATGCTGCTGTGTGTCTCTTGTACTTCAATATTAACCTATTGGCTAGAAATTGAATCACCGCTCTGTTTGATGTGATAAAACATCAATGCATCTAGAGCTGACATGGTGCTGTTCAAGCAATTGAAAATTGGTTAAAGGCCAAGCTGATAGTGGTTTACATGCAGGAAGATGGGTTAACAGGATTCTGCCTATGTTTTCACCAACAGACTAATCTCAATTGACTGGAGTGAATGACCCCTTGCTATGCAGCAGCCTTAAAAAGATGACTTCTCTTAAAGGTCCTCTCAAAGGCCAAACAGCAGCAACAGAGAGACAGGCATGATTAAAAAAAAAAGCTCTCTTTGTCTGTCACATGTCTATAGAATGCACCCTACTGAGCATTGGCACTGCTTCCTCACCATAAGGATGTTTTGGGTGCATGGTAAGGTCAATTGAATCATAGGGTTATAGAAAAGTACAGTACAGAAACTGGCCCTTTGGCTCATCTAGTCTAGTCCCACCAACTTGTACCCAAACGATAGACATCCCCAGCCCCACTATTCATGTACCTATCTAAATGCCTCGTAAACATTGAAGTTGAGTTTGCATGTACCACTTGCACTGTTAGCTCATTCTACAGTCTCATAACGCTCTCAGTGACGATGTTCCCCCCCCCCCCACCCGTGTCTCCCTTAAACATCTCACCTCTCATCCTTAATGCATGACCTCTAGTTGTAGTCCCACCCAACCTCTGTGGAAAAAGTAATACACACAAAATGCTGGAAGAACTCAGCACCCAGGAAGTGTTTTGTGTGGATTACTTGCATTTCCAACATCTGCAGATTTTCTCTTCTTTGTGGAAAAAGCCTGCTTGCATTTACTCTACTTACACCCTCAATTTTGTACACCTCTGTTCAATCTCCCCTCAGTCTTCTATGCTGCAAGGAAGAAAATCCTAATCTATTCAATCTTTCATTATAACTCACATTCTCCAATTCCCAGAAACATCCTAATGAATTTTCTCTGCATTGTTTCAAACTTATTTATATTTTTCCTGTAGGCAGTTGACTAAAACTGCACACAATACTCCAGATTAGGTTTCATCAACATCTTATACAACTTGAAAATAACATCCCAACTCCTTCACTCAATACTTTGATTATGAAGGCCGATGTGCCAAAAGCTTTCTTTACATCCCTATCTACCTGTGCTTCAACTTTCAATGTATTCCCAGATCCCTTTGTTCTACCACATTCCTCAGTGCCCTACCATTCACTGTTCAAGACCTACCCTGGTTGGTCCTACCAAAGTGCAATACCTCACACTTGTCTGCATTAAATTCCATTTGCCACTTTTCAGCCCATTTTTCCAGCTGGTCCAGATCCTGCTGCAAGCTCTGTTAGTCTTTCTTGTTGTCCACTACACCACCAATCATGGTGTTATCTGCAAAGTTACCTTTTTATAACCACATTGACATCTATATCAATGATCTGGATGATAAACAACAACAGATCCAGCATCGTTCCCTGTGACTCTCCACTAGTCACAGTCCTCCAGTCAGAGAGGCAACCATCTACTACCACTTTCCGGCTTCTCTCACAAAGACAATGTCCAAATCAATTTACTACCTCATCCTGAATGCCAAGTAAATGAACCTTCCTGTCTAACCTCTTATGCAGAACCTTTCCAAATGGCTTGTTAAAGTCCATATAGACAACATCCACTCCCTTGGCTTCATCCACTTTCCTGGTAACTTCCACAAAATGTGATTGGCTAGACCAAATGTACCATGCCAGCTAAATAAGGCATGTCATATAAAACTTTCATCTTTCTATTGCTGCGACTTACAGGGAACAGGACAAAAATCCTCCAGAGTCCTTTGTGTATCAATGCTCCTTGGTACCTTTTGCTCTATGTGTCCTACTCCTATCACTTCCCAAAATGCATCACCTCACATTAGTAGAGATTAAATCCCATCTGTTAATGGTCTATCTGATCCACAGCTTGATTTGAAGCCTTAATCAATCTTCCTGTCACGGTCCCGACCATTAATTCCCCATTTTCTCCTAATTCCCTTTGATGGCAGCACACCTGGTTTTCATCAAGACCTACAGCATAAGAACCCTTGCTTTGCAACCACTAGTTGCCAAATCGTTGGTTCTGCCTGTGTGGTAATTAACGTTTCCCGGCCACTTAGGACTATGTTCTAAGTTTTGCTTCAGTACTGAGAATTACCTGTGAAGCTCCGTCTCTCTGTGTCAAGCCTTTTAAGTTTTACATCAGCACTGAGGTTTACCTGTGTAACTCCATCTCTCCATGCTAAGAAAATTTTTTTATCTGCCACTTCTCTTTCTATGCTCCATGTTCTACCCATCTCCTGCCTTCCTGCACACTCCTGTTTGCCATTCAACGCTCACACCCACGTCTACATCCTAACACAATCTCTGTGCCTGTGTCCTGCACTTGGTTTCACCTCGTTTGTTGCAACACTTCCTGGATGTCCACAACCTCACCAAATTTTGTATTATTCACAAAATTAATAATAATTCCTATATCCATATCCAATTGTTAACCAATAATTACAAACACCAAGGAATCTGGCACTGAACCCTGTGGTACATCACTAGTCAGACTTCTAAACATATAATCTTTCCACCACAATGCTCTGCCTTGTATTACAAAGCTAATTTTGGACTCCATGCAGCTCAACCTTCAGGATCATCCTATCAGATAGGATCTTGCCTAAAATTCATTTCAGTAATGTCTACCAACCTGCATTCATCCTTCTAAACAACCTCTGGAAAGTACTTAAATTGGTGAGACACAATTGTTCCTGCACTAAGCTATGCTGACCATCTCTAATCAGTACTTGTCTTTCCAAGTGTAAATTTTAAAATGCACTCTTCATTGAACAGAGCTGTTGGTGGAAACATTTTACAGAACTTTGTCACAGTGTTATACAATAGTGTTTATATTTTAGGGTTCCTTAAGGTTGTTATAGCTGGCGGTGGTAATGTGGACAAGTTCCCACTACCTATTAAATTTGCCCAATGGCGTGCACCTCAAATTGTCTCTGACAACCAAGTTCAGCTCCTGCCTTTCACATGTAGCTTTGCCACTAAGCCTGGCTGAATCAATTCTATTGACAGAAAAAGGGGTTATGGTGGGTTACCAGTCACTTCAGACAGATGGGACTCATCAGCTGTGGTTGGTAGCTCATCTAGGAGAAAGAAAACTCGGATCTCAAACCTCCACTACCTTGCAACTATACCCGCTTATGGGGAATGCTATGGGACTAAAACCAGAGGGAAAAGTCCAGAACTGTAGTCCCTATGGCAGCTCTACATTGAGTCCAATGCTGACTGGCACTCCTGCTACGCTGCTGGTACCAAACTGTATCGGTCTCTGCCATTGATAATGAGAGGCATTGATCATGTGGATAGAAACATAGAAAACCTACAGCACAATACAGGCCCTTTGGTCCACAAAGTTGTGCTGAACATGTCCCTACCTTAGAAATTACTAGGCTTACCTATAGGCCTTTATTTTTCTAAGCTCCATGTGTCTATCCAAAAGTCTGTTAAAAGACCCTATCGTATCTGCCTCCACTACCGTTGCCGGCAGCCTATTCCACGCATTCCCCACTCTCTGTGTAAAAAAAAAACTTAACCCGACATTTCCTCTGTACCTACTCCCCAGCACCTTAAACCTGTGTCCTCCTATGGCAACCATTTCAGCCCTGGGAAAAAGCCTCTGACTATCCACACAATCAATGCCCCTCATCATCTTGTACACCTCTATCAGGTCACCTCTCATCCTCCTTCGCTCCAAGGAGAAAAGGCCGAGTGCACTCAACCTGTTTTCATAAGGCATGCTCCCCAATCCAGGTAATATCCTTGTAAATCTCCTCTGCACCCTTTCTATGGCTTCCACATTCTTCCTGTAGTGAGGTGACCAAAACTGAACACAGTACTCCACGTGGGGTCTGACCAGGGTCCTATATAGCTGTAACATTACCCCTCAGCTCCTAAATTCAATTCCACGATTGATGATGGCCAATACACTGTATGCCTTCTTAACCATAGAGTCAACCTGCGCAGCTGCTTTGAGCACCCTATGGACTTGGACCTCAAGATCCCCCTGATCTTCCACACTGCCAAGAGTCTTACCATTAATACTATATTCTGCCATCATATTTGACCTACCAAGATGAACCACTTCACACTTAGCTGGGTTGAACTCCATCTGCCACTTCTCAGCCCAGTTTTGCATCCTATCACTCTGACAGCCCTCCACACTATTTACAACACCTCCAACCTTTGTGTTATCAGCAAATTACTAACCCATCCCTCCACTTCCTCATCCAGGTCATTTATAACAATCACGAAGAGTAAAGGTTCCAGAACAGATCTTTGAGGCACACCACTGGTTACTGACCTCCATGCAGAATATTACCCATCTACAACCACTCTTTGCCTTCTGTGGGCAAGCCAGTTCTGCATCCACAAAGCAATGTCCCCTTGGATCCCATGCCTCCTTACTTTCTAAATAAGCCCTGCATGGGGTACCTTATCAAGTGTCTTGCTGAAATCCATATACACCACATTTACTGCTCCTCCTTCAATGTGTTTTGTTGCATCCTTAAAAAATTCAATCAGGCTCGTAAGGCACCACCTGCCCCTTACAAAGCTATGCTGACTATTCCTAATCATATTATACCTCTCCAAATGTTCATAAATCCTGCCTCTCAGAATCTTCTCCATCAATTTACCAACCACTGAAGTAAGGCTCACTGCTCTAAAATTTCCTGGGCTATCTCTTCTTCCTTTCTTGAATAAAGGAACAATAACCACAATCCTCCAATCCTATGTGGATAGCCAGGGGCTTTTTTCCCCAGGGTTGAAATGGCTAACACGAGGGGGTATAGTTTTAAGGTGCTTGGAAGTAGGTACAAGGGGGATGTCAGATGCAAGTTTTTCTACTCAGAGAATAGTGGGCGTGTGGAATACACTGCTAGTGGAGGTGGTAGAGGCAGATACAATAGGGTATTTTAAGAGACTCTTAAAAAAAGTACACGGAGCTTAGAAAAAGAGGGCTATGTGCTAGGGAAATTCTAGGCAGCTTCTGGAGTAGGTTACATGGTCAGCACAACAGTGTGGGCCAAAGGGCCTGTAATGTGCTGTAGATTTCTATTTTTCTATGTTCCTTTGGGTTCATCAGATACGTGGAGCAGAGGTGATTGCTACATGGGCAACAGCTTGCTCTCCATATCGTACCACCCAGGCTTGTATATCTAGACAGCTAGGATGCAATATCCATGATCAACTCGTTATATATTGAGGCACTTTATTGAGTGGAAGGCACTATGAGATAATGTAAGCATGTAAAATTCAGATCAGCACCTCTTCCGTTTCTTATCCTCTTTAGCCCTGTAATATCTTTCTTTCACTGCATATTCAAATTCTCTTTTGAATTTAGTATTCACTCTTATTTTTCAACCCCTCAAGCAGAGCTGTCTTGAAAATCAACACATCTCCACTCTCCATTTACTGAACATGGGGCTTTGTTTCTCTAACATGCTTCAAGCATAATTTTAAGATTTACATACACATGTTAGGCACACTGCCCTCATCTCTCCTATGTTACTTCAAACAGCATGACAGGTTTGCCCAACATGAATTGCCTTTAAGGAATCTGTGCTGACTAATTTATCCACTCATGCTTTGTTCAAATGGCAAACTGCTTTGTCCCAGAATGTCACCTTCAATTGTCTCCCATCACTGATGTTAAGATAAATCGGTCTTTGAAACCCTAAACGAAGTGTAATCTATGGGCAGTTAGAAAGTCATTGTTAGAGTCTACACAATTCCTACTCTTACTTCCCAAAACAAATATCATTTTCATAGTATCTTTATCCCTCTTTTTCTCTTTTATCAAAGTCTCCTCAATTAAACAAAGTTCTCTGGACTATTGTGAGTTTTACCATTGTAGTAAGCCTTTTTTGTCTCTCAGGTTTTGTAATGGGTTTAGTATTGTCGTGTTTATCAAGATACAACAAGAATCTACCATTCAGACAGATTATTCCAAACATAAATACATCAAGAAAACAATGACAATGAAGAATATAGTGCAACAATTACAGTGAGAGTGCAGTGTGGTAGCAAATAAAAGCCCCGATGATGTAGATTGAAGATTAAGTATTCATCTTTTTTTCACCTAGTGGACTCTGGCAACAAATAGCCCTCATTAGGGAAAGTGCCTAGTTGGACCTTAACCACTTTACTTGAAAAGACTCCCATTCCTCAAGTGTGCAATTGCTTTGCATTTTTTATTTCATACTTCTAGCCAGTCTTTTGGCAAGAAGACATGATTGGACCTTCAATGATTATCACAGGAAAGCAGCATCCATTATCAGGGATGCCCATCACTCAGGACCTGCCCTCTTCGCACTGCTGCCATCAAGGTGGAGGTACCAAAGTGTTGGGATGCCCACCACCAGGTTCAGGAACAGTTACTACCCCTCAACCATTAGGCTCTTGAACCAAAAGTGATAACTTCATTCAACTTCACTTGCCACATGATCGAAATTTTCCCACAACATACGGACTCGCTTTCAAGAATACTTTATCTCATGCTTTCAATATTTATTACTTATTTATTTTTTTATTATTTTCTCTTCTTTTTGTATTTGCACAGTTCAGCACTCCGACTGAATGCCCTAGTAGGGCAATCTTTCTTGATTCTGTTATAGTTATTATTCTATAGATTTGATGATTATGCCCACAATAAAATGAATCTCAGGGTTGTATATGGTGACATGTATGTACTTTGATAATAAACTTTACTTTGAACTTTTGCTCCTTTCTATAATTAATCTAACCATGGTGACACTGTGATTATAGTCATAAACACTCTTTCAAAGAAACATTCACAAGCTACTCTAGTTCATTCTCTGTCCTGCTCATTTCTTTTGTCACAGTCCTGAATCTACAGAAAATTGAGTATGCTCTCTTATGCATATTTCAAGATTTAAATCCTCTCATTACTTTTTGTGTTATCCATAACTGTAGTCCATTTCAATACCTGCAAGTTATCACAATTTACAAAAGCAATGGGTTTCTGAAAAACATAGGCTATATTTCATAAACCAGAAAGACTGGATGAAATGAATATAGGTAATTTGATGATGGCATTTAATTACACAGAGAGCGGTATGGTATTCAATCTAGTTAGAAGTAGATTTACAAGACAAGGAAATGCACCTCAAAAATATAAAAGAACAATTATACAAACAGTAGTTTTGGAAGTTGAGGAACAGTTTTACTACCACTAATATAAATACTGTTCCTTATTTCTAAATAATAGAAAATTATCATAACTCTACCATGTTTTATTTGTTTCTTGGATCAATATTCTTACTTCACTTCTTCATTCTGTGTTCCTCATAGTCTGCAATATTAAATCCTGAATCATCTTTGAGAACAATTTCTTATACTACCTCTTGAGAGGTAGGTGGAGCTAGAAGGGGGCATGGGAATGCCTAGGTAAGTAGGATTAAGAAAAACCATAAGACATTCTATACATATGTGAAGAGGATGACTAGAGTGAGGGGAGGGTCAAGCAAGGATAGAAGACAAAACCTGGAGTCAGAGGTAGGGGAGTCCCCCACCATGGGAAATATCCTTTCCACATCTACTCTGTCTAGGCCTTTCAACATTCAAAAGGTTTCAATGAGATCCCCCCTCATCTTTCTAAATTCTAACAAGTACAGACCTAAAGCTATCAAACGCTCCTCATATGATAACCCTTTCATTCCTGGAATAATCCTTGTGAACCTCCTCTGAACCCTCTCCAATGCCAGCACATCTTTTCTTAGATGAAGAGTCCAAAACTGTTCACAATAATCAAGGTGAGGCCTCACCACGGTCTTATAAAGCCTCAGTATCACATTCCTGCTCTTGTACTCTAAACATCTTGAAATGAATGCCAACATTGCATTTGCCTTCCTCCCCACCAACTCTACCTGCAAATTAACCTTTAGGGTGTTCTACACAAGGACTCCCAAGTCTTTACATCTCAGATTTTTGGATTTTCTCCCCAATTAGAAAATGGTCTGCACATTTATTTCTTCTACTGAAGAGCATGAGCATGTATTTTCCAACATTGTATTTCACTTGCCACTTTGTTGCCCATCCTCCTAATCTGCCCAAGTTCTTCTGCAGCCTGTATGTTTCCTGAACACTACTTGCCCCTCCACCAATCTTCATATAATCTGAAAACCTAGCAACAAAGTCATCTATTCCATCATCTAAATCATTGATGTACAGCATAAAAAGAACACCAACCCCTGTGGAACACCACTAATCACTGGCAGCCAACCAGAAAAGGGTCCTTTTATTCCACTCACTGCCTCCTACCAATCAACCAATGCTCTAATCATGCCAGTAACTTTCCTGTAATACCATGTACTCTTAATTTGGTAAGCATTCTCATGTTTGGCACCTTGTCAAAGGCCTTCTGGAAGTCCAAATATACAACATCTACTACATCCCCTTTATCTATCCTACTTGTAATCTCCTCAAAGAATTCCAACAGGCTTGTCAGGCAAAATGTTCCCTTACGGAAACCATGCAGACTTTGTCCTATCTTGTCCTATGTCACCAAGTACTCCATAGCCTCATCCTCAACAATTGACTCCAAGATCTTCCCAACCACTGAGGTCAGGTTAACTGGTCTATAATTTCCTTTTTGCTGTCTTCCTCCTTTCTTAAAGAGTGGAATGACATTTTCTTCCGGTCTCCTGATATTTGCCTCCTATCACCTGATAATACCTGGATTGGAGATAGAGACCATAAGGATAGTTTGAGTGAATTAGGACTTCTCTTTGGAGTGAAGGAGGTTGAGAGGTGACCTACTAGAGATATACATGATTATAAGAGCAATAGATAAAGTGGACAGCCAAAGACTTTTTTCCCCAGAGCAGAAATGGCAAATACGAGGGTGCATAGTTTTACGGTTACAGGAGGAAAGTATAGGGGGATGACAGAGGTAGAATGTTCTTTCCACAAATGACAAGTGGTTTTTACACAGAGTGGTAGGTGCATGGAATGAGCCACTGGGGTGGTGGTACAGTCATCTACAATAGGGACATTTAAGAAACTAGGTGAGCCCATGGATGATGGGGAAATGAAGGGCTATGTGGAAGGGACGCATTATATTCAGAGGGTTTAAGAGTTCAGAGTTCAATTCTGGCACCGTTCTGTCAGGAGTCTCCATACATCCACACCATAGAAAACATGGTCTTTCCCTGGGTGATCCGATTTCCTCCCACAGTCCAAAGACTTAATGGGTAGGTTAATTGTCTTGTGATTAGATTAGGGTTAAACGGGGTTGTGGGCTCAAAGGGGCTGAAAAAGCCTACTCCGTGCTGTATCGCTAAATAAAAACAAATGACTGGGAGTATTTTAGAAAATGCAGGGTCAGTTCATTGCAGAGAAGCAGCACATTCGAAGTGGAGGATGAGGCAACCATGGATAAGAAGGGAAGTCAAAGACAGCATAAAAACAGAAGAGCGGGTATACGATATAGCAAAATATAATGGGAAGTTAGAGGATTGGCAAGCTTTTTAAAAAAAAACAGCAGAAGATAACTATAAAAACAATGACAGAGATGAAATATGAAATAAGGCAAGGTAGCCAACAATATAAAATAGGACATCAATAGTTTTTTTTTTCCAGACACATAAAGAGTAAATGAATGTTGAGAGTGTACACCAGACGACCAGAAAAAGATGCTGGTGAGGTAACAATGAGAAATAAAGAAGTGGCGGATGAACTGCGTAGGTATTTTATGCAAGTCTTCATTGTGGAAAACACCAGCAGCATGTCAGATATTTGAGTGTCATGGGGCAGAATTGAGTGTATTCACCATTACTAAGGGGAAGCTAAATGGTCTGAAAGCGCAGCAGTTAAGTCACCTGGACCAAACAGACTACACCCCAGGGTTCTCAAAGTGGGAACTAAAGAGATTGTGGATGCATTAGTACTGATCTTTCAAGAATCCCTAAATGCTGGAATGTTTCCAGAGGACTGGAATAATCACAATGTCAAAAGATTAGCTAATAGTCAGAGGAAAAGTGTTGGAATAAAGAAGGGATTTTCTGATTGGCTCCTAGTGACTAGTGATGTTCTGCTACTTTGGTGTTGGGTTCATTATTTTTTTACATTATATGTTAATGATTTGGATAATGGAATTGATGGCTCTATACTCAAGTTTACAGATAATAGAGATAGATGAAGGGGCAGGCAGTGTTGAGGAAGCAGGAAGTCTGCAGAAGTATGTGCAAATTAGGAGAATGGGTGAAGAAGTGGAAGATGGAATACAGCGTAGGAAAAGGTATGGTCATGCATTTGGGTAGAAGGAATAAAGGCATAGACTATTTTCTGAATGGGGAGAAAATTCAGAAATCGGAGGTGTAAAGGGACTTGGGAGTTCCAGTGTAGGATTCTCGAAAGGTCAACTTGTAGGTTGAGTGTATAATAAGTAAATGCAATGTTAGCATTCATTTTGAGAGGACTAGAATATAAAAGGATGCAATGCTGAGGCTTTCTAAGGCATTGATGAGACCACATTTGGCGTACTGCAAGCAATGTTTGGCCCTATATCTAAGGAAGGGTGTGTTGCCGTTAGAGAGGGTCCAGAAGAAGTTTACAAGAAGAATCCATGAATAGTCAAGGGGTTAACATATGGGGAGTGTTTGATGGCTCTGGGTTTGCATTGAACGGAGTTTAGAAGAAAAAAGGAGGGATCACATCGAAGCCTAGCAAATATTGAGAAGCCTGGATAGACTGGTCATGGAGATAATGTTTTCAATAGTGGGAGAGTCTAGGACCAGATAGCACACAGAATAGAAAGACATCCATTGTGAACAGAGTTGAGGAGAAAATCCTTTAACTAGATGGTGGTGAATCTGTAGAATTCATTACCTTTGATGGCTGTAGTTAATTGAAAGTAATTGGGTAATTTAAAGCCAAGTTTGATGTGATCTTGATTATTAAGAGCATTACAAGTTACAGAGAAAAGGCAAGAGAATGGGGTTGAGAGAGAAAATAAATTAGCCATGATCGAATGGCAGAGCAAACTCATTGGGCTGAATGGCCTAATTCTGCTGCTATGTGTATGGAAAAACCCTTGGGCTGCAATAAAAGATGCATGTAAGCTTGTTAATTATTGTCCGATTCTTCTCCTGTAAACACAATGGAATATTTTCTTCTATTAAGGGCAACAGTTTTTGTTGCTATCCATAAGCTCGGAACTAAATGCTATCATTATAGACCCTTTTCTGGTATGAAAGACTATGACAATCTTTTGAATAGTGCTGCAAAAGATATTTTGACTACAGCTAATAACATCAGGTGCTGTTTCACTTGAGTTATGATGCAGGTTGGTTCAGCATTTTATGGATTTAATGGAATTTTATTGATTATGGAATGCTAAAATATAATTGCTGGCCCTTTTCTAAAAAAGTACACATTATCTTTATCCTCCACATTTACGTTTGAATGAAGTATTTGTCAGACATCATTTATAAGAGAATCAGCGGCTCTGTGGGATGTTGTGATGATGATGCTTCTCCAGAGGTTGAGCCTTAGGCTGATATTTGCAAAATATTTAAATAAATAAAACAGGCATAAGAATTAGAAATGAGCAGTCTGATTGCATCATCACAAAAGTGTTTACTGAAAAGTAAACATTCTGCTACAGTATTAGTCATAAATCCAATTCATCTGAATAATTTTTATAAAATGTTTTTGCACAGGCAAACAGCTGACCTGGGTAGTTAAGGAGTTAAATTGGAAGGAATTATAACTCTGGCAACTTGGAGTTGTCTTTTGTTAATAGGAATTCCAGTCTTTCTTAAATTGACTGAATATACAAAAGTTGATGCAATTAACTGTGTCATAAAGAAGTCCTGTATAAATATTCTTGCCATGTTGATTATATAAAACCTTCAATTTTATTGCCTACATGCAGTAATTATGCAACAATTTGGGACTACCTACAATTCATTTGACAAACGTGGTTTCTGATTTGCTAGTTGCAAGCAACTAATTCCTCAACAGCCAAAACAGCCACACTATTCTGACATTTTACTAAAAAAATAAATTTTCTCATCCACTTCCCTTCCCTAATTAAAAGCAAGCATTGTTAAATAAGACAGTACCTCAAGTCATTTGTTACCCAAGGAAATAAACATGTTTACCATTGCATGATGGTTTGTTCTTAAACAGTTAAAATACATGTTGAATGTTAGTAAATTTAAAAAAAAATCATGAACAGTATAGATTGTAAACATTTAAATATAACCATAACCAAAATACTGAAAAGCAACATCATTTTAAGATTGTGGCTAAGGAGCTTTCTTAATCAACAAATACGTTTGTGTGTAAAATGGAAGATTTCACTAATGATACAAAACCACAAAACATAGGAGCAGAATTAGGTGATTACGTCCATCAAGTCTGCTCCAAAACTCAATCAGAGCTGATTTATTATCCCTTTCAACCCCATTCACCTGCCTTCACCCTGTAAACTTTGACACCCTTACTAAACAAGAACTTATCAACCTCTGCTTTAAATATACCTAATGGCTTGGCCTGAGCAGCCATCTGCGAAAATGTATTACATAGATTCACCAAAAAGAATTTCCTGTTCATCTTTGTTCCAAACAGATGCCTTTCTATTCTGAAGCTCTGGCCAGTGGTCCTAGACTCCTCCACTATAGAATAGCATCAATGCTGTATTGAGCTATTTTTAAAAAATATTTTCATTTGTTGAAGATTTTCAACAATGCAATAAACTCATATCTTCATTCATGCCAACAAATAAAAATTCAGTACAAGGAGAATATTTTAAATAACATTCAATTTTAAGTGTACTCTGAGCATATAAATGGTATTAATTCTACTGGAAGAACTTAATGGCAGTGCTGAAATGATCAAAACATATGTGGGAAAATACAGCAGTTGGAAACAACACAATGCATCAGAGCTTATTTCAAACGGTACATTAAAGGCCGACTGTTTTCAGCAAACAAAGAATATCACTCTAGTAACAACACATTCTTCATATCCAAACCAAGATAATTTTCATTGTAATTTGATGATATTAGGACACATCCTCACATACTATTTTGCTTATCAACAGAAATTGCAAAAACATAAGCAAAATTCATACCAACATTTGCCTATTCGTCCTCTATTGATGCATCCCCATGAAAGCAATCAAAAATACTCCATTACTTGGTGCCCTTGGGAGTATGGAAATAGATCTTCTGCTTTACCATTGCAGTCCATGTTGTGCTCTCACAACAATGAATATGACACTAATTAAGCGGGCTACTTTGCTTAAAATGGCATTTAACTGCTTAAGTGTTGTTGCAACTGTACTCATTAAGGCAAGTGTTCAATATATGATAAAGTGCACTATTGTAAGTTAGTAACTTAAGTAAATGCACACAGAGTGTATGCAAAGGATACAGGACAGTGGTACTTCTCTGTATATATAGAGAGTAAGGTCAATTTCAAACCTTGGATAAGACCATAAAGAATAGGAGAAGAATTAGGCCATTTGGCCCATTAAGTCTGCTCCACTATTGGGGCTGATGAGCCCTAATGTCCTGCCTTCTCCCTGTACCCCTACATGCCCAGACTAATCAAAAATCAATTAATCTCTGCCTTAAATATACCCAATGACTTGGCCTCTATAGACACCTATGGTAATGAATTCCACAGATTTACCACTCCCTGGCCAAATAAGTTGGTCCTCTTCACTATTCTAAAAGGACACACTTCTATTTTGTAAGTAGTCTACTTACGGATAACTCTGTAGCTTGAGGAAGATCACACCTAATAGCAGGATTGAGTTCAGCTGGTGTATATGTAATTAACTGCATTCCTGGATTTAGCCAATGGAGATCTTAATTGAAACAGCCATCTGATTTCAATGTGGTTGGCTGGGCAAACAAATCAAAGTAATCTTATTATCAAAAGTATATATATGCTCCCTTATACTACATATAAGATGTTTTATTTGAGGTATTTATTGGAAAATAAAGAAATACAATAGAGTTTTTAATTTTTTTTTAGCTAAACAAAGATATCAGATAGAGAGGGAATTATCATGAAAGAGAATAGCCAAAATAGAGGGTAAATGTAATGAGAGGAGCAAGATATGAAGATGTAAAGGGAGATAGGGTCTCTTATTTAATTGCTTATAGCAGAGACTATACCAGTAGAGTAGTATTTAGTAGTGTAAATGCTGTCTGACTCTGGACTACTTTCTTCAGACAACCAGTACTATCCCATATTTTAATGATTGAAAATGGGGGAAAGCATAAACAGTCTGCATGTTTTCTTTGGAGTTGACTTCCACTTGAGAACTGGACTGGATTGGCAAACTTCATGGCCTGAATAGAGCTCTACCGTAGATGGCCAATAATTCTCAAAAACTAACTTTCTTTGAGTGTCTAACCCATCCTTAGAAACTAACAGGATGTCTTGAAAATGACATCCAACAGAAAGTATGCCATTTACTTCTTGGCTTGCCCAAGAGTTGTAAAAGCATTAAAGAGTTATAAGGACAGTTACACCTTTTAGAAAAAAGCTATTTTGAAATCTGCACAGATGCTGAAGAGTTCAGAAACATGTCTAAATGATTTTCTGGTTACCTGCAACCTTTCAGCAAATTAGCAATGAGGTTATGCCATTGATTATCAAGGGTCGTTATTCTGACCATATCTTATGAAAGGCAGACATTGGCTATTATATGGATGGTTAGAATATGGAAAGTATACACTTTATGGTTGTATGTTATCTTTTTTATCTGGATGTGTGCATTGTGTGCTTTATTACTTGAGCTGAACTTTGTACAAAGAAAATCGTTACTTCTGAACTTGGGAAAGGGGACAGGACATTAAGTAAATAGCTGAAGAGTGTATTAATACCCTGCCTTGAGGAACTGGGCCAAGATGACCCTGACATGGCTAGTTGCCAAAACTATATTGACGGCAGGTGTTAATCCTGTCAATTGCCTTAGTATTATATTCCATCAAAACTAATTTAGGTCTGTTGAAAAAATATTTGTTTGTTTTTAATCAATGAAAGGCTAAGCAGAAGACCAATATATAGTGGGAAAAATTTCTAAGAATCTCTTTCTGACCAGCATTATACAGCAGGCTGGAAAGCTTGAAGGAGGCCAGAAAGTAAACGTTATTTTCATGTTATTCTCTATAGGCTACTAATCATCAGTAAGCAGTGTGCATGATTTCAATGTAGTAAATCTTCAGTCAGCTAACCTTGTCAACAGCAACTCAACATAATAGGATGATGGTGGTGTGCTAATGACAGGAAGGGATATGCATAGTCATGAATGTTGAGGAGCCCTGGAAGTATCCTAGATATTTCAGACTTCCTATATGAAAATAAAAGCCTACTCAAATACTGGGAAATATAAACAGAAAATTATTGCAGAGCTTTATCCAGATAAATAGAAGAAAACCAATAAGCTGGTCAAAAAGGAAGCATGAAAACTATTTCAAGGAATATCAAACATCGGGAAGGGGGTACAGGAGCTATAGGACCCATACCACCAGGTTCAAGAACAGTTATTACCCTTCAATCATCGGGGTCCTGAACTAGTGTGGACAACTTCACTCACCTCAAACGCACTGATTCCACAACCAAAGACAATAGACAATAGGTGCAGAAGTAGACCATTCGGCCCTTTGAGCCTGCACCGAAGGATTCAGTTTCAAGAACTATGCCCTGTGTTCTCAGTATTATCTATTTACTTATTTATTTTCTTTTATTTGCACCAGTTTTCTTCTTTTGTACATGGGTTGTTTGTCAGTCTTGTTTGTGTAGTTTTTCATTGATCCTGTTGTATTTCTTTGTTTTACTGTGAATGCCTGCAAGAAAGTGAATCTCATATGGTGAAATATACTTACTTTGGTAATAATTTTACTTTGAACTTTGAAAATTAACAGCAAATGTCAATGTAATCTATTCCAGCCCCATAATTTGGCTGCATTTCTTTTAGCGATGTTAGAGGTACTATATTAATGGACATACAGTTATTGATGGGTTATGATAAGTAGAATTCCCACTGAATCTATGTTATGAAATTAATCTTTCACCAGATATTTTATTGACGTGTATGAAGGAATAGAGACTTGTGTATTCAATTATGCAGTTAACAAAAAGAACCATAGTAAGTGTGTGAATGATATTTATAACTATCAAAGGAAGAATGAAAGTCAAAGAGACTTAGAGAAATATGAAGTATAGAGTTGATTAAACAATGGTTAAACGTGTTGTTATGTACTGTACAAATAGAGAAAGGTAAATCAGACCATCTACTCAATAGTAACAAACTGAGGCATGGTGAAGGAAAGGCTTTAGTTGTCCATTGATATAAATCAACAAATGAAGGTTAGTCTTTATTTCATTGTGTCTTTGTCTATTTCCATCTGTAGCGTTTGGGCATTGAACTTGGTAAATAATCATATTGTAATGTGAATGGGTACATTATAATTTTATTATGATTATAAAAGTGTTTAAAGTGTTAAAATATAAGGGAAAATTGCATGGGTTTGCTTTTGGATCCAAATTAAACTTTTGAAATTATAAAATGCAAATTAATTAATTAAGTGGATATGGAGAAACAGAGACTGAATTGCAGAGAAAAGTCCACTGTAAATCTTATAATTTATCCCTGATCAAAGAGGAGTGAAATCAGTAAGCATGCATACATAAAAAGGGTTGTAGGGATCAGGAACCTACTCCCCAAATGACAAAGTTATCAGAAATTTCTACAATGAATGCAGTCTCACTGGCTCTCCACTCAGCTTTGGAACACCTAGACATCAGAAAAATGTATGTTAAGCTATTGTTTTTTGATTATAGCTTGGTGATCCATCATCCACTCAGTAGTAATTAACAAGTTTAAAAGTTGGGCTTCTGTAGCTTCCTCTGTAACTGGATTCCAGACTTCCTCATTGGGTCACCGCAGTTGGTGCAAATGTGTACTATCATCTCCTCCTTGCTGACAATCATCACACCTTGTACTCAACGTTAGTAAGACCAAAGAATGGATTGTGGACTTAAAGAAGAGGAATTTGGGAGAACACACAGTCCTCATTGAAGGGTCAGCAGTGGAAAGAGTGAACAGCTTCAAGTTGCTAGATATCAACATCTCAAAAGATCTATCTTGGGTCCAACACACTGATGCAATCACAATGAAAGCATATCAACAGCTCTTCTTCATTAGGAGTTTGTGGAGATTTGGCATGCCACCTAAAACTCTTTCAAATGTGCAGTGCAGATGTGCAGTGGAGAACATTCTGACTGATTGCATCACAACCTGCTTTGAATCCTTCGATGCACAGGATTACAATAGGCTGCAGAGGATTGTAGACTCAGCCAGTTCCATCACTGGCTCAGTCCTTCCCGCTATCAAGGACATCTTCAACAGGCAGTGCCTAAAGAAGGTGGCATCCATCATTTGGGACATGCCCCCTTCATGTTACTACCTTTGGGGAGGAGGTACAGGAACCTGAAGACCCACACTCACAACATTTTAGAAACAGCTTCTTCCCCTCTACCATCAGATTTATGAAATGACCATGAACATTGCCAGATTATTCACCTTTTGAACAATTTACTTATTTTTATAACATAGTAAATTCTCTTTGGAGAGAAGGAGAATGAGAGGTTACTTGGTAGAGGTGTACATGATAATAAGAGTAAATAAGTGGACAGCCAACATCTCTTTCCCTGGGGGGAAATGACTAATTAAAGGAGGCATGAAGTTAAGGTGAGTGGAGGAAGATAATGGGGGGAGATGTCAGAAGTAGGATTTTCACACTGAGATTGGTCAGTGTGAGGAATGCTCTGCCAGTGTTGATGGTAGAAGTAGTTTCAGTAGTTTTCAAAATTCTTAGGCTCATGTATATAGCTAGGGCGCCTAAGACATTTGCACAGTGCTACAGTAATTTATGTATTTCACTGTATGGCTGCCACAAAATAAAAACAAATATCATGACACTTGTGAGTGAAAACAAATCCGATTTTGATATGGTTTTCTATCGTGTACTGGGAGTGGTATGGGACAGGGAGAAGGGAATCATGTTTGAGAAAAGGGGAAGGGAGATGGAGGGAGCTGGAAGCACCAGAGAGACATTCTGTAATGATCAATAAACCAATTGTTTGGTATTAAATAACCTTGCCTGGTATCTCAAGGCTGTGTGTGTGGTCTGCACCCACTCCATCTCCCACCCCTGGCACTCCTTCTCTGTCAGGTGTCCTGCACCCTTCCCACAATGTTCCACCCTCACCATTCCCAAAATCCTTTGCCCCCAGCAGATTTACCAACTGGCTCTCCTCTCCATGTTGAGAAATATAGTACTATGCAAAATTCTTGGGCGCCCCAGCTATATATATGCGACTAAGACCTTTACACAGTACTGTACATTAAAGGCATTTAAGATACTTTTAGGTAGGCAAATGAATGAAAGAAAAATGGAGGACTATGTGGGAGGGAAAAGTTAGATTGGTCTTGGAGTAGATTAAAGGGTTGGCACAATGTTATTGGGCAAAGGGCCTGTAGTAGACTGTCCTATGTTCTAAACAGAAATGGCTGCCAAAAGATTATATTGTGATTTATTCAGAAGATACCTTATAACTATTCAAATAATGAGAATGATTCACTTCCTCTCAAATGTACAAGTAGGTATTGTGGGTATAATGCCAAAAAGCAGTTCATTCATTGTATAAAAATGGATATAAAACAGATCTATTGCTTGTTTGGTTGGCATTCCTCTCTCCCTTCATCATCTGCCCGTTAAGCCTCATCCAAATTGGTAACTGGATGATTTACTCCTGCTGAGTAAATAATTGTGGCATTTTGTGTATATCTATGGCAAACAATCTGATACTAGATCCAATGGCTAGCGCTTCCAATCGCTCTCGCTCCCCACTAGCCCCAACACTCCCACACGGTCTGTAACCCAGACATTACCCCACACTGCTACGTCTCCTAAGCTCTATAGCTGGCAGCGGTAACGATTGAGGCTTGGACAGATGGACCCTGCCAAATATTTGAACTGGCATCGACCAGGGAGGAGTATATGAACCAGGTCAACGCCTTGAAAGCTCGCAATCCCCACTTCCACCCGCAATAATTAGTCTCTCAGCTGCTTACTTTTTAAAAGTGACAGGTCGAAATGCATTAACCAAAACCCACCCTGCTAAACACCAATAAATGTGAAGTTCCGCCCGGTTAACTAAGGCAGCCGTTGCCGTAATTTCTCTCACCGAGTGCATGTTTTATTTAATGACCTTCTCTCACCTCCCCCAACACCACGGCCCCCAGGTGTCTGAGTGCGCGCCAGGCTTGTTCTAGCGTTTCAGTACAGTACAGTTCTTCTCCAGTGAATCAATGTCAGCACCCCGACTTTTCATTTGAAACGCGAGACTGTCTCAACCCCGTTCATTCACAACTCCCAGGAAAACCCGCTTCACTGAAAGGAGACAGTCTTCGCAGACTGATCGGTCTTCGAGAAGACATTGCCGGTTGTTAATCTTCGGGACCACACACACACACACACACACACACACACACACACACACACACACACACACACACACACACACACACACACACACACACACACACACACACACACACACACACACACACACACACACACCGGCTGTTCCATCCGCGGGCGTTAACTGTATTGAAGACCTCCGTGCGATTAGGCAAATTATAACCATGGCGGGGATTTCATTCTTTTACCAAACGAATATGCTCCAGGACGAACAATAACCAGCATTTTCTAGACGTAAACACAAAAGCAGCTGCATATCTCGGAGGGACGCGCAGGGAGCACATCTAAGGGTCAGTGGAGGCGAGAGAACAGGGCGAAACCTATGTTCCGTTGCGCCCTCGCTCTTCCATTCCATTGCAAACTTACCATCACAGGGGGGACCCCAGCGACGAGAGAATAGAGGAGAACTGGCGGAATGGCACTGGCCTCATCGGGTCCCGGGTAGGGCTTGGTGTAAGTATCGTCATGGCAGAAAAATCCCTGGATGTGAACACTGAAAGTGTCAGTGTATTCGAAGTAATATGCTAACATAACGGTCCCAGCCATTATAACCATCTGGAAATACAGCATGGTCGTGGAGTATAGAGTCGGGCTGATGGAGTATTGGTGTTGACAAATTTTTAAAAAAACACAACCCCCTTGTATTAGATGTTTTATAATTTCCGTATATTCCACACTTCCGAAGGCACGGCAACTATGGCTCCAGTACACTTGCAGGATTCATCAGACAGGTCTCCACTTTCAATGACTCATTAAAGCGGCTTATCCATTTAAAAGGACCGATTTGCCTGCACATTGTACATCCACCGCCTCTCTGGTGTAAACGCTGCCCTCACAGCCGAACCAAGCCTGAAATAAATGAATGTAACGTGTTCCGCTCCAGCCCTTGACTGGGAGACCAGCAAAGTGTCCCCTCCTCCTCCTTCTCTCTCCCTGTCTCTCTGCCAGCACTCCGGGTCTTCAGTGCACTGGACTGATGTTCCTCAGTGTCTTCAACATCTGGCTGAACACACACACTCACAGCTTCGAATCGGCACGCCGTTTCAAACAACATGTCCTAAAAGTTCATGTGCCGGGCATGATTTTTGGACCGAGCTGTTTGAATCGATGATATTCGTCAGCTCGCTGGGATGTCCTGCCCCTTGTCAACTCGAAGGAAGGGGATGTGTGGGTGAGGGAGCTAGACGCTGTTTGCTGACGGGTCGCCGCGTTTTCCTCAATCGCACAAGCCGGTAATTTTCTTCCCTGTTGCATCAGTTCTGATCATATCTGTTTCTGAATGGTAATACTCATATTCCCCACCCCCAACATCCCGCAAAATGTCCGTGCTCCTCTGGCAGGCTTTTATCGATTGTATTGAAGTTGTATTATCTCCAAAAAGGGACCTTTCATTCTCACTTGCAGTATTTTTATCAGCCCTTAAAACCAATCAATACGTCACTTTTCATTACAGACTGCCTGCAAAGTGCGGAGCCTGGTAATCAATTACTGGAACACCACACTATCCAATATAATAACCTCATAAAATACCTACCGTAATTTAACAGAAGACATGCGTGTAATAATAACCATTGCAGTGGATTTCAAACCAAACGGATAAACTCATTATTGTCCAAGAAAAACCCAATTCAGTTTGCAGTCTGAAAAATGCAAACTTTGTTTTCAGCTTTCTAACCTAAAGCTGTGCAGCCTAATTTGCCACAGGCACCAGTTGAAACCTTAGCTAAGTAGCATTATGCTGTGGGACTATATCAGTCTTGGCTCAGCTGAAGAACTCTCTCAGCTGAATCAAAAAGCTGTGGGACCAATTTCAATCCTAAAACATGAGCTCATGATCCATTACAGTAAATCATTAGATCTTTCAGTCCATGAAGTCTGCTTCATCATTCCATCACGGATGATTTATTATCCCTCTTAATTCCACTTTCCTGTCTTCTCCCCTTAACCTTTGACATCCTTATTAATCAAGAACCTATCAAAGTTTACTTTAAGCATACCCAATGATTTGCCCTCCACAGCCCTACCCTGTGTGGCAATGAATTCCATAGATTCACCATGCTCCAACGAAAGAAATTACTCACCATCTCTGTTCTAAAGGGACAACCTAGCATTCTGTGGCTGTGCCCTCTGGTTCTACTCCCCCACTATTGGAAACATCCTCTCCTCATCCACACTGTCTGGACCTTTCAATATTCAATAGGTTTTCATGAGATCCACCCTCATTCGCCCTCATTGTTCGAAACGCTAGCAAGTTCAATGCTCAAAAAGTTAAATGTTCAAAGTAAATTTAACATCAAAGTACATATATGTCATCATAGGCAACTCTGAAATTTGTTCTCTGTAGGCATGCACAGTAAACCCAATAGAATCAGTGAAAAGCCCCACCCAAAAGGACAGACAAACAACCAATGTGCAAAAGACAACAAACTGTGCAAATACAAAAGAGAAAAAAGAACCCATAATAATAAATAAATGAGCAGTATATGTTGAGAACTTGAGATAAAGAGTCCTTAAAAGTGAGTTCATTGGTTATGGGAACAGTTCAGTGATGGGGCAAGTGAAGTTATCCCCTTTGGTTCAAGAGCCTGATGATTGAGGGGTAATAACTGTTCCTGAACCTGGTGATATGGGTCCTGAGGCTCCTGTGCCTTCTTTATGAGGAAGACAGCAGTGAGAAGAGAGCATGGCCTGTGTGGAGGGGGGAAGGGTCCTTGATGATGGATGCTGCTTACCTGCAACAGCACTCCATGTAGATGAGCTCAATGGTGAGGAGGGCTTTATCTGTGATGGACTTGGCCATATCCTCTAGGATTTTCCATTCAAAGGCATTGGTGTTTCCATACCAATTCATGATGCAACCAGTCAATATTCTCTCCAGCACACATCTATAGAAGTTTGTCAAAATTTTAGATATTTCAAACCTTTGCAAACTTCTAAGGAGGTAGGGGTGCTCTATGGTTTCTTCATAATTGCTCTTACATGCTGGGCCCAGGGGAGATCCTCTCAAATGATAAAACTGAGGAATTTAAAGTTGCTGACCCTCTCCACCTCTGATCCTCCAATGAAGACTGACTCATGGACCTCCACTTTCCTCTTGAAGTCAATAATCAGTTTCTTTGTCTTTCTGATATTGAGTGAGAGGTTGTTGTGGCCCTACTCAGCAAGATATCCCCATATGATGATTTGTCACCACATTTGATTGGGTCATGGCAGTGATGCTGTTAGAAAACTTAAACATGGCATTGGAGCTGCGTATAGCTTCACAGTCATAAGTATAAAGCAAGGAGAGTGGGTCCAGAGCCATCAAACACTCCTCATACGTCAACGCTTTTATTCCCAGGATCACTCTTGTGAACTTCCTCTGGACCTCTCCAGTGCCAGCACATCCTTTCCTAGATAAGTGGACCAAAGCTGCTAACAATACTCCAAGTGCAGTCTGGCATGCATACTTGATTCAAGTTGATAGCTGAATGTGGAGCAGAGAGGGAGTTATTCTCCCCAGAGTGCCAAATTTGAAGAAGGTGTCTCCTTGTTCAGGTGGTTGTAAATTATCACATGGCATAAGTTGAGAAAGAACAGGAGAGTCCTGTTGAATATTTATCCCCTAGCTAACATCACCACAACTAAATATCTGTGAATGTACGTCCATTTTGCATTCAGGAGCCTGTAGCGTATCATTGTCCTTTAAATACAACAGAGATAGCAAGTGATTTCCTCCTCAACAATCAGTAAACATGTTAAAGGTGTATGTATGATATGTATTTGATATGTACCTCCAAAAATTCCAAATTTAAATCTCTACCGATGAAATAAAATCAATGCAAGATATAATTTTTTAAATTATTCTGTCTGTACACTCGAAGTTACCATGTCTTACAGAGATTCATTGTCCAGGCTGAAATTCCTTAACTCAGGCAAGGCTAAAAATCATACCTGGGATGTTCCTGGCCGCTTACCAACTCACAGCGAGCAAATTTTTGACTGGACAGGTGGCGGGGCATGTGTTACATTTGCTGAAGATTGCAGAGAAAGCACCAAGCCATTTTTCTGATCGTCTTCTCTGAATATTTACTTGGTGAGATGTAGAGATGAATAAGACATAAATTGTTCAGGAATAAAAGGACCATTGGAAGACTTACATATCCATTTCTTCACTGGAAGTCCTCAAAGCTGCTCTCATTTCATAATTGACACTTTGCCAGAAGACTGGTGCCTATCCTGTTTGTCAGTTTGTACTCCCCACTCCCAGCTTCTTATTCAGTCTTGTTCCCTTCCCTTTCCAGTCCTATTGTGGTGTCTCAGCCCAAAAAATTGACCGTTCATTCCACTCCTCCACTCCTTTGATGCTACTTGACCTTCTTTTATTCAAATTGGTGTAATGGATGGGGTGGGGTGGGACCTCTGTGTTGCATTGAATTCACACAATTCCACGTTTCTTAACTATAGGTTGTGTGCACGAATGATAAAACCTGTACATAGTTCCCATTCATACTCGTCCTTGAGAAGTGTCGCTTTCTCAGGTGCTATCATCCTTGTTGTGATATATGTGACAGAGCAGGGGACTAGAAAGTGGTGGCATGTCCATGCACATGTCTCTTCTGAACCTCAAAGTAGGAAAGGATGCTTGCTGACAAAAGATGACTTGCCAAGTTACCGCAGTGCATTCTGAGGATTGATGTACCATTGTTGATAAGAGTGAATGGGAGTAGCGCAATCAACCAAGTTGTCTTCTTAAGTCCTGTTAGAGTTGAACTCATTTCATTTCTCCCTTTATAATGGAAGAGAATTAACTAATGAAGCATTTGAAGGAGGCTGGGCCTTGGAAACCGGTCTGCGGAACTCTTCCAGCATTAAGTTGTGGTTGATATGATGGGATGTCAACAGCAACAGCCACCTTCTGTTGTGGCGGCTCAAGTGTTTAAATTTTATTTCCATTGACTTTAGTTTTTGTAAGGCTTTGTGATTCCCTGCTTGGTCAAATTTCGTCTGGATAACAAGTACAGAGACTTTCACCACAAATTCAGTTTCATCTCGTCTGTCTGCTGAGTTGTAGAGGTTTTGAGCCAAGAATATAATAAATCTCAAGAACCAAAAGTTTCTGATGAATTTAAAGTTTATAATCAGTGGAAATGGTTTGGCTGAAAAATATCACTTGATAACACTTTCAATAACAGCCTCCCTTACACTGAATGATGATACTATAATTAGTAAACCCCCATCTTTTTCTGTCCTTCTCCTCAATTGTGCAATCCTTTATTTCACTGGTTATGGGAAAGCGGTGTTTATTCCATTGTTCACTAGATCCTGAGTACCTGCAGTGTGAAATGCATTGAGAACCAGACTCTCTTTCGCTCCCTTTTCCCCCCTCACTATAATCTCTCCCCCCAGCCCTACCTTTCGTTCTCTTTTATTTCCCATAATTCTCCACCTTCCCCCTAGCCTATTTCCCTCCAGCCTATCACTTCCCAGCTCTCTACTTTATCCCTCCCCCCACTTCTTATCCCCCCTTAACCATCCCATGTTACTTCACTCCTGATGAAGGGTTTCCGCCCGAAACGTCGTCACTACCTCCTCCCATAGATGCTGTCTGGCCTGCTGAGTTCTGCAAGCATCTTGTGTTTTTAATTTTAGTTATTTCCAGCATCTGCAGATTCACTCGTGTTGCCTGGTTATAAGTGAGATGGGATCCAGTAGAATGATTCTTGAATCACTTACCACCACTGCCTATTCAATTTTAATACAGAAGAAACCTTTTAATTAAATATACATGGTGTGATCATATCTAGAATGTATTAATTCATTTATGCTGACACTATACTCGAGAAAATACCTGGAGAAATAACCTCGAAAGTATAAATTCAATTACACAAGTGCTCCAAGTCCCAGTATAATCCTGTTCTTCCCCAGTTCACTACGTATTGATTGGAGGGTGCATACCTGGGATGTTCCTGAGTATCATTGCAACATATTGTACTGGAACTCCTAAAAATGATGAGATTTTGACTTCATCTCATATTTCAACTGCTTGGTTTGAATTATAGCTAAATGACTGTGTTTAGTGTTTAAAGGATCTTTCGCTCATGACCTTCTAACAAAGCTATATGACTTTCCATTGGTGGGCACAGTGATGATGAGTAAAGCCACAGCAATAAGGCTCATGAGTTAGCCTCAGCCAGATCCCAAACCATTGGTTATCCTTGGTCAATGAGGAGATTATAAAGTGTTACATGTGTTCCAGATAGCAGCCCCTTTTCATTACATTAACTTACCATTGATCATTTTGGGTACAGTAGCTTTATAGGACCTTGCAGACGGTCCTTTTCTCTTCTGGTCCCCTTTGTAAATGTTTACAGTGAACATTTAGCTAGCTACCTGCGTTATTGTAAGGGATCTCCTGCATGACTTTAGGTGTTGTAGCAGTGTGAGTGGCAAGATTAATTGTAGAACAGCTCAGAAGGTGAGTATGGGGTTTCTGAAAGGCAGTGGGGTTTCTCAATTCAAACCTGAGGGCTAAAGCTGATTAAGACAAGAGTGGAGGATGGGCGGGTGTTCAGCATCTTTTGCCTCAGTTTGACCAGTCTTCCTCTTCACAAACAAGAGAAAACCTGCAGATGCTGGAAATCCAAGCAACACATGCAAAATACTGCAGAAACTCAGGCAGCATCTTGAGTTTTGGCCCGAAAAGTGTACTCTTTTCCATAGATGCTGCCTGGCCTGCAGAGTTCTCCCAGCATTTTATACGTGTTGTTCTTCTCCCTCTTGATAGCTGCTGTCGGAGGAAAATGCAGGAGTCTTGGGATCCATGTTGCACCTGTTTCTGGACTCCGTTTACTCTTTATCTTTGATGTTTTTGAGTAGCTTGATCAGAATACGGACTGGGGCATTTCAGCAAATATTAGCTCTGTGGTTTGCAGTCAGCCAGTGGCATGGTGCTGAACCAAGCTGAACTAAACTAAACTGAGTACTCCTTGACTCCTAGTTTGATGTTTGATATTCTACGTGTTGTTTGCTTGCTTTTTGCCATTTGAGCAATTTGTTTTTTTATGCTGTTGGGTGTTTGATATTTTCTTTGAATGGGCTCCATGATGTCTCTTTATTTTTTTGGTTCATGGCTACCTGCAGGAGGATGAATCTCAGAATTGTATTCTGTATACATACTTTGATAATAAATGTAATTCATGTCTTTAAATCTTTAAGATGCAGGGAGGTAGAGGATGGCAGTCATTTTCTCTTAATCAATGGCTTTCACCTTTGCTGTTGGCAGGTTTCCATATATACAACAGTGCTGGCCTGGTGGAGGTGTTCTCTATTCTCTCAGTTTAATGATTATAAATTATGTTAGAGAATTTATTTCCCTGAACTGAATTTTATTTTAATAATTTGTCAGGGTTTGCCATAAAACAGAAAAGTTGCAAAAAGTGGGAATCTGAATCTGGACAATCAGATTCTCCGGCATAACTTGTTCTCACCTACTAGTAAGCTACTAATCATCAACAGGGCAGGAGAAATGTATTGTCACTTTGTTTCAGCAGTATTCTGTTTAAAAATTGCAGCACGATATTTAGTTCATATCGGGATCAAATAGGATCTACACATTTAGATGCAGCCATCAGTGCTGAGTGGGCTTATGAAAATCAAAACAAATTACAAATGCTGTAAATTTGAAACAAAATTTAAAACTTCTGGAAATATTTTTATCTGATTATAAAAGGCCTTAGAATTCGTTAACATGTGAGATTCTGAATATGCTGGAAATCACACACAAAATGCTGAATGAACTCAGCAGGCAAGGCACCACTTGTGGAGATAAATAAAGAGGATATATTCTCACTCCACTCTTCCCCCTTCTCTTCTCATTGCTTATCAACTCCCTCTGGTATCACTCCTGCACTTTTTCCCACAGTCCTCTCTCCTCTCCTACCAGATTTCTTCTTCTTGAGCTCTTTGCCTTTTCCACCTACCACCTCAAGGCTTCTCACTTCATTCCCCCTTCCCCCTCATATGACTTCACATCCTCTACCAGTTTGTACTCCAGCCCCTTCCCCCATCTTCTTATTCTGGCTTTTTACCCCCCCCCCCTTTCCATTCTTGATGAAAGATCTTGGCCCAAAACATTGACTCTTTATACCCCTCCATAGATGGTGCCATTCCTATTGAGTTTCTCCAGCATTTTATGTAAGCCTTGGAATTATTTACATTAATTTCTAATCTTTTTCATATTCTTTTTAACCCACACCAATCATTTTGTTTACTTCTTTCCTACAGTTTTCATATTTATAATGATTTTCTTTAATATTGGTACCTCTTAATTTTATCATCTGCCCCCTTTCTCAGTTTCAATTACACTTTAATCTATTTACCTATTGCTTGAGATGCTTCCTACCTCTCTGTAACAATATGCTGGAACCTCAGATTTAAGCATTTCCATTGCTTATCTGTTAATCTGTTTACTTCTGTTACTCCTCTCTGTTCTGATGGTCCAGATAAAGTCTCCACCCAGAGATCTTCTTACATTGAATCTGACAATACTCTAGCTGGTTTTGATAAACTTTGAATTGTGGTGAGGATTTCTTCCCTTACAATCTCAAGCAATTAGTTCCCGATACCTACAATCCCTTGGGTAATATTTCCTTTAAATATATTCTCTGGGCCCTTTTGCACCTCTGCTAAGAGAAAGAGGTCCTTACCTCTAACTCTACTTAGGCCATTATAATTTAATCCACCTTGATTAAATATCTCCCTATTCTCCTCTGTTCTGAAGAAAATAACTCTAACCTATCCAATCTTTCTTCAAAGCTGCAATTTTCCAGCCCTGGAAACATCCTCATAAATCTCCTTTACACCCTCTCTGGTGCAATCAAGGCTTATATAATGCTTTGCAATAGGGAGAATATGTCAAGAATGAAATAAATGGTCTGGTTGCATAAGGGTAATGCAATGAAACTGAGTTTTCAATGCCAGGATGGAGTATTATAAACAGGCAGGCGAAGTGCCCTGTGTTTCACTTCCTTAGCAACAGACATTCTGAAGGATTCAGTTAATGAGTTTAAGAGGTAGTCTTTTGGTGCAAAGGTGGAGAACAGCAAATGATAATTAGAAAAGTAGATGCTGCATGGATACTATCAATAAGTCTAATTCACCTGGTGCTTTACAACAGTGCACCGACATTGATCATCAATGTTATGTTCAGAGGAGAGAATAGATGAAAATACTGACCCATTCATTCATTGTTTGTGCTTGCAGATAGTTTTTATGATACCACAAAAATAAGTTGGAAATACAATAGTAAAATGGTTTACACATACAAAATGTTGGAGGAACCCAGCAAGTCAAATAGCATCTATGAAAAGGAATAAACAGTCAATGTATCGGCCAAGGTCCTTCATCAAGTTCAAGCTTAAGTTTACATATCATTGAACCATACTTGGATATAGGCAAACAAAACAATGCTCCTTTAGGGCCACAGTGCAACAGCATTCAGCAGATAACACATGTAGTTATGATAGCTGGACATACTCAGTCACAAAAAAAATATATAGTGTAAGTCCCTGAGTGGCATAGCCCATAGATTGATGGTGCATGAGATGTTGTTTTTGGTCTAGCTTGTTTCTTCACTAATGGAAGAGGCCAGCCCCCAACCCAGGTCGTGCTTATAGAGGCCTCTGCTCTGTCCAACACCACCTCGGTGTCTCCTCTGGAAAGGAAGGGAAAGAAGCCAGAATAAAAAAGGAATACACGCTGGAAAATGATAGGAAAGGTATGTGTGGGAGAAGGGACTGAAGTGAGAAACTGGGAGGTGATAGATGGAAAAAGGTAAAAAGCTGAAGAAGAAGGGATCTGCTAAGAGAGGAGTTTGGATCATGGGAGAAAGGGAAAGAGGAGGGTGTGGTGAACTACATATACCTGTCTGGACAAGTCCCCTGATGACTGCTCCTCTGGCTCCTCCCACAGACCCCTGTATAAAGGTGATGGAGGTCTGAGCCCGGCCTCTCTGTCTCCAGGATGTAGTATAGTGGTCAATCACTGCTTGCTCCTTCTTCCAGTCAATAAAAGCCGATACCTCGTTTTTACGTCTCAGAGTGAGTTATTGATGGTGCATCAGAGGGGCACCAAGGGGAAGTGATGGGCAGATGAGAAGGGACGTGGTAAGAGGGGAACCAGAGTGAAATGGAAGAAGAGAGAAGGCGGAGGGGGAGAAATTACCAGAAGTTAGAGTTCCTCTAGCATTTAGTTGCTGTACTAGCATCTGCAAATTTCTTGTGTTTATAGTAGAATGAGTTAGTGATTGTTCCAAGCAATGCTATAACACAAGCCTTATCTTAAGTCATGGTCAGGTTTCCGGCATAGATATGTGTATTTGGCCACCATGGCAGTTAGTGTGTTGCTATCACAGCTCGGGTCGTCAGAGTTTAGAGTTCAATCACAGTGTTCTCTGTAAGGAGTTTGTAGGTCTTCCCTGTGGAATGCGTGGGTTTTCTCCGAGTGCTTCGGTTTCCTCCCACAGTCCAAAGACACGCAGATTAGTAGGTTAATTGGTCATTGTAAGTTCCTCCATGATTAGCTTAAGGTTAAATCAGCTGTTGCTGGGCAGCATGGCTCGAAGGGCCAGCAGGGACTATTCCACACTGTTTCCCTAAATAAAAAAAATGAAAGATATTAACTGCTGGGTTTTCCAGTGTTTCTCATATCCTGTGAATGAATGAACTGAATGACCATATTTCATAACAGAAATCCTGGCAGGAGATAGTCCAACTGTGCAATTCTTTACCAATCTGATGGGTCAGAACAGTTCCATACGGCAGCCCATCTCTAGGCCTTGACGTTTCCATCCTGTACCAACTGGAAGCTTGATATACTGCAACTTGAGCACTGCAAATGCTCACTTATCTTGTATTTTAAATAACCTGCCAGGCACTCTGAGACTGTGCAGCAGAAAAGCGGATGGTTTGTTATACAGTGAGTAGGATGAAAATAATTCCATTTTATGCCCACATTTAACTTCGTAGCAACAGTAACTACATTTCAAATTCTGAGCATCAGCCACCTCTCCGGCTACAAAGGTGCTCAGGAGGATTGCATTGATTTTGAGCTCTGCTGGGGCATCCCATGGGTGGTGTCCAGTTCAGGTTCATTCTTTATATTTCATTTATCATCAACCATCCAATTTCTACAAAAGGTACAAAAACAATCAAGACAAAAGAAAGCTTAAGCATACAGTGAAAACTCATTTGCCCAAGCCAGCTCCAATGATGCATTCAGTGTGTGCACTCCATTTCAACAGTGGATCTGGATAAGAATTGTTCCCAGTTGGACCCATTATCAGTCATTGACACTGATAAGCACAATGTCAACAGAAGTGCTCACTGTTGTACTCCCTGAAGTTCTCAAATACTTTTGGGCAACACGGTCATGCATCTGCCAGAGCTGCTGCTTCACAGTGTGAGAGAATTCAATATGGACTTCAATGCTGCATATGTGGAGCTCACACAATTTCTGTGGGTTTCCTCCCAGTGTGCTGGAATCCTCCCACATCCCAAAGGTGTGTGGGTTAGTAAGTTGATTGACTGCTTTCAATAGTGAGTTTTGGAATGGGGGGGGGAATGTGAATGTGTTTGGTGAGAATAAAAATAATATAGTATTGTGGTGATCCACTTCCTAGTGCACTCGAACCGGCTCACAAATAGCCAGCGCGCCGGCATAAAGGCCAGTCCCAAAAGGGCGTCAGGTCTGCTTCACCAACAAAAGGAAAAGCCTGCGGGGGATTGTGAGTACGTGTCCCTACAGCATCCGCGCCCGGGGAGGGCGGGATGAGGGAGGCTTTAAAGCAAGGCTGTGAAGTTCGAATAAAATCTTCTTTAATTGCAGTTTACCGACTCCGTGTCGTTATTTTAGCGCTGCGTGTAGCACACCGCTATAGTATTAGTGTAAATAAGTGGTCATGATGGACTTAGTGGGCTGAAGGGCCTGTTTGTGTATTGTATCTCTTTATAACTCAATAACTGTTATTAAGTATTTGCAGTACTATTTTCAGTGGCTCCTTGGACTTCACCTGCCCTGGGATTACCACTTGGCTCTCCTCTCCAGATTACAACCCCCTACACTGCCATAGCCAAGTCCTTTTCTTATCACATCAGGTTGCTGGCATGGGTCTGATACCTCCCACCAACATGATTCTCACACATTGGCAGTGGTGTCAGAGCATCAGACTTGGAATCAGAGCACATAAGTGAAGCCCTAGGGTTTAAAGTCACTCACAGCTAATGATTCAGATTCTGAATAGTCGAGGACCACTTGTGTCCCTAACCCCAAGATTTACACCTCAGGTTAAATCTGATTATAGAGAAATACATTTCTGATTTCAGATCCCCCATTGCATATTCATCATGATATGAAGGAGTGTGATGTAAAAGTGGAACTTGAAACAAGGATGTCAGTGTCGTTGCCATGGTGTCACTAAGAGAAACTGGAAAACAAAATGCAAACGGATGGAAAAAATTTCAGTTGGAAGTAGAGCAAATGTTATTCCTGATCAGGTCTATTTTGATTCAGCTATAATTTTGGAAGAAATAATAACCATTCAGCATTTCTGTCTTATTCCTGTCCCTTAAATTAAGGAAAGGCTGATTTTAATTATTTAAGAAGGAATACAACAACCTTTGGATTAAATATTTAAAACAGGGTATTTAATCTGGATTGAATATCCAGAGACCAGAAAAGGCATAGACGTTTTGATCAGTGTTCATAAAGGAACATGATCATACACTGTAGAAACCTTCTGTATTTTAAGGTAAATTTCTCATTCAAAAAATATGTCCATGTTCTGACATTTATACGTAGTTCTGACTGGTTACATCACTATATGAAATGGAGGCGCTGATCACAGGATTGGACGAAGCTGCAGAGGGTTGCAGTCTCACCGTCTTCAAAAGGTGACGTCTCAAGATGGCAGCATACATCATGAAGGACCCTCACCACTCAGGGAGGAGGTACAGGGTCCTGAAGATTCACAGAACATCTTCTTCCCCTCCACTATCAGATGTCTGAACAGTCCATGAACCCATGAACACCATCTCATTATTTTGCAACACACACAAAATCCTGGAGGAATTCAGCAGGTTAGGCAGCATGGATGAAAATTAATAAACAGTCAACATTTTGGTCCAAGACTGTTTTCAAATTCAAGTTTAATTATCATTCAACCATAGATGAATACAGCTGAATGACACAGCGTTCCTCTGGGCCAAGGAGCGCAACATGCACAGCACATTCAAAATTGCAATCACACAGTCAGGCAAAAACTCTTTTTGCACTATTTAATTACCTTTTATGTACTATTATAACTTATAGTAATTATTATGCATTGCACCGTACAGTTGCTGCAGAACAACATATTTCATGACATATGTCAGTGATTGTAAACCTGATTGTGATTCTGAAATTTAAGAACACTTACGATATAGAAGGTGTCAAGTCCATACTGACTCAATGCAAGAGCAGTCCAGCTATTCCCACATCCCTTACCTGCTCTTTGAAGCTTCTTTCCTTTGAGTGCCTTCCTTTCATCCAGCTCTTCTTAGACTGTTCCAATTGAACTCTGGGAATGTATTCCAAACCTGAACCATTCACTGTGCAAGAGATTTAGTTATTTTGCAAATCACCTTCACACCATATTCCCTGATCTTGAGTATTCAACCAGCAGCAACAGTTTCTCAGTATCTAAGAAAATCCAAGACACAAAATCTAGACACTGGATATTAAAATGAAAGTGCTGGAAACACTTAGCAGCTCATGTAGTATCTGTGGAAGGAGAATCAGGGGTAATGTTTCAGGTTGAAGAGCCTGAAAAAGAGGGAGAATTAGTCAGTTTTATGTATTATCGGGGGTGGGGAGGGATAGCCCAAAGATAATAACTCTGATAGAATGAGGCTTGGGTTGCCATAATTCAAAGATGATAAAGTCATCTGATTGGTAGGTTAGGGAGAGAGAAAACAAATAAAGGAACATTTAAGACCAGGTCAACCTGGTAGGAAATGTCCAGCAGATATAGGAATGGAGAAAGAAAAAAATAAGTTAAGAGAAATGTTCCCTGTATTTTTATTACAGCTACGTGGACCAACTATTGCTCTGAACAGCAATTTTTTACACAGACTGAAAGCTGCATGGCACTTTAAATGTTTTTTTGTAATATGCATACTATGAATATTTAGAATGAAAAGTGAAAAATCATATCCTTTTGATTTTATTTATTAATGAAAGGGTATAATGGAATACGGTACAACAAAGACAATCTTTCACGTTTTGTAAACATTTTCGAGCTGTGCCTATTTCCATCTGCTTGGCAATGAAGGCTATGTATGCGGGAGCATTTCGGTCACCTGTGCTTCTTAGAGGGAGCAGTGGTTAAGGATACAACTGGAAAACATAGAGATAAACAGTCCTGTTCTCTCACATTATCCTTCATGGTTTGAAATACCTGTATCATAGCCTCTGCAATCCCATTTGGTCTGAAGATGACATCCCCCTCTTAACTCGCTGATGCCTGTATTTTTAAGCATTTGATATCGATTGAACTTGAACTTAAAAAAAAACCAGCAGCATAAATTGTGGTTTTAGCTTAAAAGAAAGTTTTAATAAAATTTCAAAGTTATTTTTTTCACCTTCACTAGTTCGTTCAGCATAAGGAATGATAAAGCATTATGAGTGAGGAATTAGTGAGATAGATCACATGGTTGAGTGGTGTTGCAAAAACAACTTCTCACTCAGCAAAACTAGAGCTGCTTGTTGTCTTCAGGAAGTGGAAGAAGAATAAATATGCATCAATCTATATTGGTGGATTGCTGGTGGAGAGAGTCAGCAGCTTTAAAGTTCTGTGTAATCACATATCAGATGACTGTCCTGAGCTCAGCACATACTTTTGATGTAATGAGAAGGACAACATACCAGTGTCTTTATTTTCTTAGGTGTTAAAGATGTTCAGTTCATTGTCGACCACTCTAATAAATTTCTACAGATATAATGATTACATCGGAGTCTGGTACGACAATTTGAATGCACAGCGAAGTCATCATGTCTATCCCTCGAGGTTGAGGATGGTGGTCTTTGTCCCGTTGATCTATTTATGGGCTCACAAGAAAAAATGAGTATGCCTGTGTGTGTATTTGTTTAACGTGTACTTGATGTTGCACTCCAAGAAGCACACGATACTTCACAAATCAACCAACTGATTCCAATGGCATGGAAACCACGACGATTGAAGCTGATAGATTTGTTGCAGCCTTCATCCGCCTTCACAGCCATTGAGTTCGAAGTAACTTCGTCCACCTGTTCCACCGTTGAGGTCTTGGTTGGATTGTTCTTTGTCAGGGACCTCACCCTCGACCTTACCGCCATGGGTGACCCTACCAGGAGCGTAGCCCCAGACGGCATTGCTCTCGGGATCTCAGGACCACATAAGCTTCTCCACCACGACAAGGTGACGATTCATGGAGGAGGCACAGGAAAGTAAGAAGCTGCAGACAGCAGTAGACTCTGCCCTATATATCATGCACACATCCCATCCCACCATCGATAATATCTGCAGGAGGCACTGTCTCAAAAAGCAACATCTATTATCTAAGATTCCTACCATCGAGGCCATGCCATTTGGATGGAGGTGCAGAAACCTGAAGTTCCACACCACCAGTTTCAAGAGCCATTGGGTTCTTGCACCATTTAGAAAAACCCTAATCACTATGGCTTATTAACACTTTGACTGCTTTGACCACATTGCAAAAAAATGAACTTTGTTTCTTTTATTCGAATTGTGTTTTCTTTGAAAAATTGTGCGTAACACTGGACAACAACGATTTGCTTCCTGATTACTTCTGTGTGTATTTTATGAATTTTAGCCTGCCGATCATGAAAATCAACATGAAATTTCCCTATCACACACCATTTTTAAAAAAATGCCTATATTTGTTACTGCAGTTCATATTTCAGGTCAGTATAACTGATGCCAAGATTAAGGAAGGCATTTTTGTTGGCCCACAAATCAAACAGGTCATCAACATCTGGCAATTTGAAGAACTTCTAGTGGGACTAGAGAAAATGGTGTGGAAGGCATTCAAGGATGTTGTTGAAAATTTTCTTGGTAAATACAGACGACAAAACTACCTGCAGCTGGTTGACAACATACTTCAAGCATACAAAACCATGAAGTCACTAAAGATTCATTTTCTGCATTCCCTTTTAGAATTCTTCCCTGCAAATCTTGGCGCTGTCAGTGATGAGCATGGTCAAAGATTTTACCAGGACACTGCAGTCTTGGAGAAATGGTATCAGGGCAACTGGAATCCACCAATGCTGGCTGATTATTGATGGACGTTTAAACGAGAAGCCTTAGACACTGAGTACAATGGAAAATCATCAACAAAACATTTTTACCTTAGTTAAACTATAGCAAAGCATCAGCATCACTATGCAATTAAACACATTACATTCAAAGAAAGTTAATTTCTTGTTTCTCCTAATTCCTACATGATGCAAGAGGTCTGAGATTATATTTGTGTTCAGTTTCAAGTGGTCTATCATAAACAAAACAAAAAATTCCAAGGAAGCAAAACGTTTGAAAAAAATTGTTGTCCAGTATGAATTATGCTTAATTTACGTTTTTGTTGTGAATGTTGCTTAAATGATCTTGTGCCTGTGATGCTGCTGCAAGTTTTTCATTGCTTCTGTGCATTTATATGTACTTGTACAGATGACAATAAACTTGACTTTGACATTGATGAATATTATACTTTATTGCAATGTTCCAAATGCATAACATGTAATGTAACTACAATTCGGAAGGATGGTAGTTGTTTTATTAATTAATTTGACCACTACTGTTTACTGAGGTTTGACAACAGTGATGAGTGTCAGGCTAACAATAGGAGCATTTTCGTAATGTTAGTGATGATGAAAGTTACAATCACCTATTATGCATTTTCTCAATCTTGTTCAATTCAAGCGTGGTGGCTGTTATGTATCACCAGAACAGCTTCCTTTACTATTAGAGAGAGACAACGCATCAGCAGAACGCAATAAATTGCATTTACGTATTTCCATACATGCGCACATTTCAGAGAGAGGCAATTAAACACAATTTAACACGGGGCCACATCTTAGGAGAAGTGGGAATGCAAGGTTTAATGTTATTCTTAAAGGAAGAGGTGGGGGCAAAGAGGTGGATTTAAGTGAGCATTTCAGAGACAGCTTACACGACAATAGTGAAATAATAAAAACAAAATCAGGGATTTAGAAAGCACCACAAATGGAGTTTTCAGTAGTTCAGGAGGATGCTGCAGAGATCAGAAAGGTATGTGCTACAGAGGAATTAATTGTAAGGATGAGAATTTTAAAATGAGATATGGCCAAACTGGGCTCCCTTGTGGTAAGTGAGCAATTGAATGAATTGTATAGGATTATACGCGTATACAGATGTGTGAATGGGTTGGGAAAAGATATTACATTAAAAGAACAAAATGTAATGAATAATCAAAGAAATGCAATTGATATTTGAAGAGCTTGCAGTATTTAACTTCTTCTCATTAACTTTATCTCCTCCCCTCCATCCTGAAGTGATTAGGGGAATCCTCCATCTGCCTCTGCTGTAAAACTTCTTTCTTAAATTAAATTTGTGAGGCTGAGTAGTGAGATGATGGCATGTAAGGGTAATGTTAAAAACTGAGGACAACTATAAGCTGATTATTTCTGCTGGCCAGTCACTGTCATCTTAGGTTTTTACAGACCTTATATTATAATTATGGGGGGTACAGATAGGGTAAATGCAAACATCCTTTTCCACTTAGGTTGTGTGGGACTACAACCGGTGTTCATGGGTTAAGGGTGAAAGGTCAGAAGTTTAAGGGGAACATGAGGGGAAACTTCTTCACTCAGAGGGTCGTGAGAGTGTGGAATGATCTGCATGATTTCAACGTTTAAGAGAAGTATGGATAGGTACATGGATAGTAGGGATATGGACGGCTGTGGTCCCAGTGCAGGTCGTTGGGAGTAGGCAGTTTAAGTGGTTTTTTGGCATGGACTAGATTGGCCGGAAGGTCTGTTTCTTGCAGTACCTCTCTATGACTCTATAAGACCTGCTTTACGAGCAGGTTATTAAATCTGACACAAAAGGATTAATCCTGTTCAGCTCCAGTCAATTAATCCCAGTTCTATCCAGATGTCATTTTCCTCCATTCTATTCACAAGTGTGTAAAGGTCATTGACAGCTGCAGTTCTGATTTCACACTTGAAGAATAGCTTTTCATAATAAGAGGCTGCGCTGGTAAACACTGCATGAGCACACACACTGTAACCCCTTCAGTGGAATCCACTAGCCTGGGTCAGTGGGTCTGCCGCATACCATGACGAAGTTAGATTATTACAGAATCAGAGACATTTACAACACAGGGAGAGGGCATTCAGTTCGTTGTGACTCTGCCAATCAATAAAGTACTTGAGGTTAATCCCACTTCCCAACTTCTGCTCCATCCTTTTGCAGACTCTTATCCTCAAGAATGATCTTTGCTTACTTTCAGTTCCCTATCTAATCCTATTAGCAATTAACAAGTCCGTAACCTTTGGCAACTAGCATCTCTGTGGGAATGTGTCCTTTTCACTGTCTAGGCACTGATTAAGTTCCTGCTCCATCACTGACAAATTACTTTCAGTCCTGAGCCCTGGTTCAACAAACAGATGGAGGAACACATGGGCTTTACAGGTCCATTTATTGAAAAACAACCAAGTAAATGAAGCCTTCAGGTGAATAGAAACATTCCTATCAATGCTCTTAGGTCTCAGATATCATCTCAAAGCTGAAAACTGCCAAAGATGTTTTCCCAGGTAGGAAATGGTGATTAACAGAGAGCACGATTTTGAGGTGATTGGAGGAAAGTGGGGGTGGCGGGAATGCCAGAGGTAAACTTTTTTTTACACAGAGAGTGTGGTGAACGCCCAGCCAGGGGTAATGGTAGAGACAGGTACATAAGGAGCATTTAAGAAACTCTTAGATAGGCAAATGGATGTAAAGCGAATAGAGAGCTTTGTAGGAAGGATGGCTTAGATTGATCATAGAGCTGTAATTAGAGAGCTTTGGATGATGGTGAATCCAAATGCAGAGTTCAGTCTAGAATTAACTCGACTCAAAATAAACAAGTCAACACAAACAAAATTCAAAAGCAGAATCACAAACAGTAGTGTGAGAACTATTTCAATTGAGTGCTGAGTGCTCAGCACGAGGTCTTTAAGTATAGACCTTCCATGTAAGAATGTGCCCAGCAATAATTGGTAGTCTGATTCTTAAAGCGACAGCAGCAACTGTTCATAATCTGGGAATTGGAAAGTTGAAACATAGATACCAGCTGCTGTTCAGTCAGAACTGTGACAAAAGTAGGTTAAAAAGTTGGCATGACATTGTGGGCAGAGGGTCTGTATTTTGCTGCAGTGTTCTATGTTTCTGGTTCTATTATCTTGGCTGTACAGTGATGCCTGTGATGGATAATGGAATCAATTGAACACTGGGAGTTCAGAGAGGGCGCAGAGCTTCATGTCAAACAGTCTCAAACAGTTGACAGAAAGGGCAACATAATAGATTGAAAAAGACGAAAAGGTAGTTCTCACATTTCACATTAACTACACTGCAGCTGAGATACTGATGGCCAGGTGGGTCAGAATACATCTAGGATTTAGCAAAGCCAGAGTTCAGTGTTCCAAACAAGTTCAAAGTTCAAAGTAATTTTATTATCAAAGTAACAAACAAGAGAATATCTGCAGATGCTGGATATCCAAGCAGGACACACAAAATGCTAGAGGAACTCAGCAGGCCAGGCAGCATCTATGGAAAAAAGTATTGATGATGTTTCAAGCAAAGACCCTTCATCAGGACTGGAGAAAAAGAAGATGAGGAGTCAGAGTTGGAAGATGGTGGGAGGGTAGGAAGAAATGCAAAGTGATAGGTGAAACTGGAAGGTGGGAGGGTAGGGATGAAGTAAAGAGCGTGGAAGTTGCTTGGTGAAGGAGATACAGGGCTGGAGAATGGGGAATCTGATAGGAGAGGACAGAAGGCCATGGAAGAAAGAAAAGGGGGAGGAACACCAGGGGGAGATGATGGGCAGGTAAGGAGGTAAGGTGAGAGAAGGAAATGGGAACGGGGAATGGTGAAGGGGGGGCTTTACCCGAAGTTTCACAAAATCAATGTTCATGCTATCAGATTGGAGGCTACCAAGACAGAATATAAGGTATTGCTTCTCCAACCTGACTGTGGCCTCATCGCTACAGTAGAGGAGGTCATGGACTGACATGTCATAAAGGAAATAGGAAATGGTATTAAAATGGGTGGCCACTATTATCAGAGTACCTATATTGCACCATGCACAACTCTGAGATTTATTTCTTATGGCTATTCTCAATAAATCCATAATAGAATAATAACCACAAGGGAATCAATGAAAGGCTGCATCAGCTTGTGGATTCAACCACTGTGCAAAAGACAGCAAACTGTGTAAATGCAAAAATAAAAAATATGGCAATAAATAAATAAGCAATAAATAACGAGAAGATGAGATGAGGAGTCCTTAATGGTTAGTCCATAGGTTGTGGGAACATTTCAGTGATGGGACAACTGAAATTGAGTGAAGTTATTCAATTTGCTTCAAGAGCCTGATGGTTGAGGGGTAATAACTCTTCCTGAGCCTGGTGGTATGAGTCTTGAGGCTCCTGAGCCTTCTTCCTGAGGGCAGTGACGAGAAGATGGGGTCCCTAATGATGGATGCTGCTTTCCTGCAACAACGTTTCACATAGATGCGCTCAATAGTTGGGAGTGCTCTACTTGTGATGGACTGAGCTGAACCCACTACCTTTTGTAGGATTTTCCGTTCAAGGGCATTGGTGTTTCCATACCAGGATGTGATGCAGCCAATCAATATGCTCTTCAATACGTAACAACAGAAGTTTGCCAAAGTTTTATATGTCATGCTAAATCTCTGCAAACTCCGAAGAAAGTAAAGGGTCTGCCGTCCTTTTTTCATCATTTCACTTGCATGCCGGGCCAGGACAGGTCTTCCAGAGTAATAATAATGAGGAAGCTAAAGTTGCTGACCATCTCTGCCTCTGATCTTCTGATGAGGACTCATTCTTGGAATTTTGGTTTCTTCCTCTTGAAATCAATAATCAGCTTCCTGGTCTTGCCAACATTAAGTAAGAGGTTGTTGTCATAGCACCACTCAGCCAGATTTTCAATCTTCCTCACTTATGCTGATTCATCACCACCTTTGATTTGGCCTATGACAGTGGTGTCGTCAGCAAACTGGAATATGGCATTGGAGCTGTGCTTAACCACACAGCCATAATTGTAAAGCACACAATGTTATGCTGCACCTGTGCTGATGGAGATTGTGGAGGAGATGTTGCTGTGAATTTGAACTGACTTGGGTCTGCAAGTGAGGAAATCGAGGATCCAACTGTACAAGGAGGTACTGAGACCAAGGCCCTGGAGAGTATTGAAGTGAAGATGAAGAAACAAAATGGTGCCAATATTATTATCATATGACGTTGATTTTCCAAATTTGCTATGCAACTGATGTAGTAAAGAAGGATTCACTGTGAGAGGAAATATTACTGTCTACTGGTGATTTTCTAGCATAAACTGAGAAATGCTGTTCACAATGAGGAAACTGCCAAATAGATTGAATTCATAAATATGGAATGTCAGGTATAAAGTTTTAATACAGTGTTTATTTTTTAAACCATGTTTCACATATATATGTTTTCATCCACCAATAAGGTGAGGGAGTGATGAAATCTTTATGTAACATTACTTGTAATATTTTCCACTCCCTCTAGTGGTTGGATGCCACTAGAAAAAAAACTTTGTGATTCACTGTGAGTGTTCTTTCCTCACTGTTTATTTAATAGAATGATAATGTTACGATAGACTCTGACTGAAAGATGAGCACCGTTGGTTTGAAAGGAAAAATGAGTGGAATTTTACGCCGTGATTAATTGTGCTAACTTTGCTTTAATGTATTAGTTATTTGTCACATGCACATCAAAACACCAGAACAGACAGTGAAATGTGCCGTTTCTGTCAACAACCAATAAAGTCTGAGGATTATGGTGGGAGAAGAGAGCAAGTGTCCTTGTGCAAAACACACAAAATGTTGGAGGAACTCAGCAGGTCAGGCAGCATCTGTAGAGAGAAGATTGTCGACGTTCTGGGCCAAGACCCTCCGGCAGGACTGGAGAAAAAACAATGAGGAGTAGATTTAAAAGCCTGGGGGGGGGGGGTGGGGGGCAGGAGAGAGAGAAACACAAGGTGATAGGTGAAACTGGGAGGGGGAAGAATGCAGTAAAGAGCAGGGAAGTTGATTGGAGAAAGAGATACAGGGCTGGAGAAAGGGGGAGTCTGATAGGAGGGGTCAGAAGGCCATGGAAGAAAGAAAAGGGGGGAAGAGAACCAGAGGCAAGGAGGAGAATGGTAAGAGAATGGTGAGGGGAGGAGGGCATTACCAGAAGTTAGAGAAATCAATGTTCATACCATCAGGATGGAGACTACCCAGACAGAATATAAGGTGTTGTTCCTCCAACCTGAGGATGGCCTGTATTTTTTCCATCGATGCTGCCTAGCCAGCTGAGCTCCTCCAGCACTTTTTTGTGTGTTGTTTAGATTTCCAGCATCTTCAGATTTTCTCTTGTAAGTGTCATTATGCTTCTGGTCCCAACATAGCATGCCCATAACTTACCAACCCTGAACCTAACCTGTACAACTCTGGAAGGTGGAAGGAAATCTGCCTGGTATTAGAGAGAACGTACAAACTCCTTACGGCGAGAATTAAATCCCAATCGGTGACTGCTGGCATTGTTAAACATTTGCACTGACTGCTATGCAACCTTGCCCCCCAAATATTAAACATTCATACTTGTGACTATAAGTATCCCCCAAAATTGTTTTATCTTGTCTCTTATCTACTCAAATGATTTTGAAAGTGGCACAGATATACACAGCTCCAGCGGTTTGTTTGATGCAGACAACTGGTGGTGTGGGTGTGGATTTGCGTCTTTTCTCTGTGATTACATGGGTTTCCTGTGATTACTCCCACATCACAAACACATGTGGGCTGCAAGGTTAATTGGCCAATCTGCATTGTCCCAAATGTGTAAGCGAGTGGTAGAATCAGGGCGAGTTGATGGAAGTGTGGAAAGAATAAAATAACATGAGTGGACTAATGATGTAAATGGATACCTGATGGTCAGTGTGAATTTGGTGGGCCAAACTCCTCTTTTCATCTGCATGAAACGCTGTCACAGGAAAGCAGCATCCATCATCGGAGATCCCCACCACCCAGGTCATGCTGTCTTCTCACTGCTGCCATTAGGTAGAAAGTTCAAAAGCCTGAGGACTCACATCACCAGGTTCAAGAACTGTTCCTACCCCTCAACCATCAGGCTCTTGAATAAAAGTGGACAACTACACTCACTTGCCCCATTATTGAAATGTTCCCAAAAACAATGATCTCACTTTTAAGGACTCTATCTTGTTATCTCATGTTCTCGTTATGTATTGTTATTTATTTATATTTACATCTGCAGTGTTTGTTGTTTTTTACTCTCCGGTTGATCTTCCATTAATCCTGTTATCATTACTATCCTATGGATTTGTCTTGTACGCCGATAGTAAATGAAACTCAGGGTTATATATGGTTACATATGTATTTTGATAATAAAATTTACTTAGAACTATAACATTTTTGTGCTTTGAACTGTAACTGTATTGCTCTATGACAATAATCCACAACTGTAAACAGGCAGTTGTATTCATGATTTTCTTCATAATTCCCTGTAAATATCTTAGTGGAAAACTTTTGCTTCCCTTTCTTTGTGGTTTCCTTGACATTTGAAGTGTGATAACATACTACTTCGCTATGGGCTTATTGAAAATGAGTCAGAGGGAAAGGTGATGCTAGAAGTGCATTGACAGGAAGTTTGACACTTATATCTGAAACAGAGATGGTTGAGAGGGAACGTGTTTCAAGTAAGGAAGGATCTTGATGGAGCTGATAAAACAAACCTGTTTCATAGAGAAATCGCTATCTATAGGACACGGATTTCAGATAACTCAAATACAAAAACAGAGGGAAGATGAGATTTATTTTCCCACTAGACAATATAGGAATGGGCAGTGGACGTAGGTTCATTGGGACTCTCAAATGGGAACTAGATAGAATGGTTGTGGATTGAGAAGTAGATTGAATTGGAAAACTTTCAAATGAGCATTTTTGCTGAAGGTTGTAGAGGGCTATTAACATATAGTTTAGATTGACTTAATTTCTTCATTCACTGATGAGAAACTGGTCCCCAGTAGACACAGGTGACTGTAGTAAGTTTATGCTCTATAGTCTTTGCAGCTAATTGTCCAGTTGTAAAATCAACTATTTAAGAAGCGTCAGAAGTTTTGGTGTTTCTCAGACTGTTTTACTATTGGTTACCTTCAGATTATGATAGTAGACTAACTCCCATCCTAACAAAGTCACAGGCCACACAAATAATTGCCTCAGACACATCAGAATCAGAAACAAGATCAGAGTCAGGTTTATTTCACTGACATATGCTGTGAAATATGTTGTTTTGTGGCAGCAGTACAGTGCAATACATAAAAGTTATTAAATTACCATAAATAAATGAATGAATGAATGAATGAATGGATGAATGAGTAAATAAACAAATAAATAATAAACAGATAGAAAGGTGTTTAGATAGATAGAGTTAAATAGAAGGTTAGATACGTTGATAGATAGAAAGATAGATAAGATAGATGATAGATAAGAGCCGAAGATGAACAGCAAGATACAGTACTTTCTCCTCCAGAAAATCTAGCTAAAGTGATCAACACTATTACAGATGGATGGTCAGTTACAACACTCTTTGTTAGGAATGGCTGCAATATCCATGTGTTACCAAATCCTGCAAGGTTACCATATTACAATTAAAAAAATAAGGGCTGGAAAATGTCAGCTTTTTTGTGTTGAGCAACATTGTGTTTCTAACCAGCTGGCCTGTGCTATTTTTAGCTATGACAGTGAAATGTTTTCTTTTCTCCCTGCAAATTATCTAGTAAATACAGAGAACATCTCTATCTTGGAGATTCTATAGAAAATATTTTGGAGTTTTTAGAAGTTATCAATATTTTTTGAAGATGATCCGTGTCTGAAAAATTCCTCCTGGTCAGATGTACCCTTACATCAGAAGACCAGGTATCACTATGATATGAGTGTTTAACGAGCCACAGAAATGTCAGGCTGGTTTATCAGAGACCCAGTCTTAAGTTGTGGCTACAGGTAAGCAGTGATTTTTATAGATCATTTTTCACAAGTTAATAAGTATGGCAAATTAAAATCAGGAGAGAGGACGACGTGGGTGGGAGTCTCGATGATATATTTATAGCAAAGATCTCTTTCGGGAGACACTATTCTAGAAGAGTCCGTCCATGAAAAGAAGCCTATTCTTTCAGCCAGGAGGAACAAAAAGCTAATTTCTGTCATTTCTTTATGGAGATGTCCCAATAGGTGAGGTTTTACAATGTTCCTTTACAGGCCAATGAGTTGTCAGACTCTTCCACATTATCCGTAAGACCAAACTGCAACAGAAATGCTGGAAGAACTCAACCAGTCGAGCGGCATATGTGGAAAGATGTGGTTATCAACCCTTCCTTAGAACCTGGGAGAGGGTGAAGGGTTTACAATTTTCATTGTGATTATTAATAAATCTAAATCTAAATATTCCTCCAATCTTAGCATTCCTACTTATTTTACAGGCATCCATTTGCCAGCTACTTAAGAGTAACATTTAGCTTTATTTTAATGTTTCAATACATTTCTTCACAAACTGGGCCAAGGATGACCCTGCCAGGTTGGCAAGTCCCGGTGTTGGAAGACTGTGCGAGTCCAGAGATTGAAGCCAAGCCGTGATTGGCGAGTCCTTGGGTCGATACTGAAGGTTGAATCCTGAGCATTGAAGACAGAGGTCGATGAGTCTGGAAGGCAGGACCCGATAATCAAGGCTCCTGGGTTGGAGGGTTTGGAAGTCGAAGGTCTGATGTCCACAAGTATGTGGGGGCTGAGCCAGGGACTGGAGGCCCGGGGCAGGTGGTCCTTGGGGTGTGTGTGTGTGTGTGTGTGTGTGTGTGTGTGTGTGTGTGTGTGTGTGTGTGTGTGTGTGTGTGTGTGTGTGTGTGTGTGTGTGTGTGTGTGTGTGTGTGTGTGTGTGTGTGTGTGTGTGTGCTTTAATGCTGTTATGCAACAGATCCTTAATGAATCTGAATCTGTAATATTACGCTAGCGAGCTCAATAGGTTTTATAGTAAATGCTGTACTATAAATTCTGGGTTTATGCCTTTTTCAAAATATCACAGAACACATTAGGCTGTTATTAGTTTCAGTTCTATCTACTGTAAATCCAGTTCTGGATTTCGGATATGTCTAATCCTTAAGTAAAGCCTTTACTGAAAAAGAGACCTTGTACCAATTCTATAATTGAAGGGTATTTGCATATTAAAACATTCAACACTATTTAGAGACCACACACGGATAAAGCACTTAGATGCAACACAATATACACAAAATGCTGAAGGAACTCAGCAGGCTAGGCAGCATCTAAGGAAAACAGTAAACAATCGACATTTTGGGCTGACACCCTTCACCTTCCTGATGAAGGGTCACAGCCTGAAACATCAACTGTTTATTTATTTTCATAGATGGTGTCTGGCCTGCTGAGTTCTTCCAGCATTTTATGTGTTGATTTGGATTTCTAGCATCTTCAGATTTTCTCGTGTTTGTGATTCTTCGATAACGATGTTTTCATGATCATTTCTTCCTTAGGTATTGAAACCTTACTGAACTGGGCATAATTTCAATGCAAAAAGATTAATAAATGGATATGAAAAGATTGTCTATTGAAGACTTACTAGCTTAACAAAATCAATTTGACCTCACCACCAGTGTTGAGAGATTCATTGCTCCACCAAGGATCAATGGCCATTTCCCTACCAGGCATATTACAAAATGCTCATCAAAGTGCAATATTATTGCAGCAAAAACTCTGCTGGGAAATAAAAGAAATGAGATTCAAATCCCAATGAAACTACTTCAGTTTCCACCATTACAGGATTTATGACTATTTAGACAAAAAGAGAAAGATACAGGGATCTCCTAGAGAAAATTGTAAACATTCAACCATTTGACTTCTTTGATTAGGTATTAGATGTGGCAGGATTACAACCAAATTTGGCAGAACAATGAAAGCATGCCTGTAAATGTATTCGTGGTGATGAACCCAACTTCATAATAACTCATTCCAAAAGCATGCTTGTATCATACACCGACCAGGGTGCTTCCTTCAGTGACCTGATGAAGTTACCATAGCCTTTGGCCAGGAGCAGATGTTGTCAGGTGGTGCCCAACCTTCATAGAGTGTTTTGATGCTTAACCACTATACTCTCCAGCTGGTGGGTCATCAGTGGTGGCCAGTCACTGCCCATCTCCTCTTGACTTCCAGCTCAACTCCTCTCGGCTGCTCCATATTCAGCAAGAGACTCTTTCTGCTTCCTCCCCCATCCTGCAACCTGCTTGGTTCTTGTTCTTTCCATCAAGGCTCAACACAGACAGCAACCTTTATGTCAGTCTTGCTGGGAACCCTCTACAGCCGATCTCCACAGAGAATAGCCACATCTGCCATTCTCTGTCCCTGCACTCCTGGACTAAGAACCAGTACTTCAGGGCCTTCCTCTTGTGAACCTCTTCGTATCCTTCCTCCCATGGTATTGTGAACTCCACCAGGATGATTTTCCTGTATTCAGTAGACCACAGTACGATGTCTGGTCAAAGTGTGGCTTTGCACCGCCTCCGGAAACTGCAGCTTCCTCCCCAACCTCATCTCCCATGATTTGGCTGTTTGCAGCAGATTGGATTTAGGTATCTTTGATATGACAGGCGTGGCCCTCTTCTTGATGGAAATGACTGCCCTGTTTGCCTCTCTGCCTCCGGTTTCTTTTCACACCTCTCTCACTCCAGTGTGTCAGCAAGGGACAGCAGGACCTTGTTATGGTGCCACCTATACCATATGTGTGTTAAAGCAGTTTTGCATTCTGACAGTATGTGTGCCAGTGATCCACAATGACCACAAAGCTTGCAGTTAGAGTTGTCTCTTAGCCCGAATGTCTGCAGCTATTATGGTGTAGGGAGGAAAGGAATGTGGAAGGACGCCATTCTCTAAAGCTCTGTCCAAGTGATCTTGTGCTTGGGAAGATCCCATTTCATTCAGGTGCCTTGTTACCCCAACTCCACTGTCTTCAATACCCACCTTTCCTCCTCACAGTTCCAAATCTCTGCCATATGTTTCTTCAGCTGGATGGCCTTTTGTTTAGATAAACTCGAATGAGAAATATTTCTCCTTCAGGTACAGACTGACTCATTGGCCTCTTTCCCTTCTTTTGGCTGTCACATATTGATAGCTACTGGTTAATAGCATTGCAATTTACTATTCAATCATGTGCTAACTGGGTTTCAGTGCAATTATGGGAACATTTGGATTTAGGTGATGGGTCCGGCTGGTGGTGTAGTGGCATCAGCACTGGACTTCAAGGCAGATGGTCCTGATTTCAAACCCAGATGGGTACCAACCTGGGCAGCAGCAGTATCTGCAAAAGAAAGGCCTGGTAGTCTACTTCTGTATCTTGCCATGAAAACCCTATGGACCCTATGGTCCATGAGATCACGAAGAGTTGGACTTGACTAAATGACCGAACAACAACAACAATTAGGTGGTACTGGAAACACAGCCCAAAACGTAGGCCTTTGGATATAGAATCATGGGATATACAGTACAAAAGTGCAAAAGTAACAAGTTACACCTGAACTCGAAAAGGACCAATATCCTTGTGGGTAGGATTGCTAGAGCTGTTGAGGAGGGTTTATACTATTAAACTGTTGGATAGAAGGATGGGAATGACAGTGATAGGCCAGTGAATGTTCAAGCAGGGGAGTAGGGGTAACACTAGGAATTATAGTCCAGTTAGTCTTAAGTTAGTGGTGGGCAAACTATTAGGGAAGATTTTGAGACACAGGATTTATGAGCATTTGAAGAGGCATAGTATGATTAAGGATAGTCAGCATGGACTTGTGAGAGGCAGATCATGCCTCATGAGCCTGATTAAATTCTTTGAAGAAGTGACAAAACAAATTGATGAAGCAATGGATGTGGTGTAAGGCATTTGACAAGGTTTCCCATGGTGGGGTTAGTCAGAAAGTCAGGAGGCAAGCTTCCTTGTTGAAATCCTTAACCCAGAAGCATGCTTATCCGTCAAAGCAGATTCACCATATTGAAACAATATTTCTTACTTCACAGATGAAGCAGATTTGCTGATGACTTTGAGGATATTTTACTTGTGTTTCAGAATTCCATCATCGTAACATATTTTTATTTGTATTACATTATTTAAGATTTTTGACAGCTGTTTGAGTCTGTACTTGTACATGAGATAATTGAAATCATGTTCTTCAGTTTACAGAATTCAGTAATTTAGTATTTTCAGGATAAAAGCGGCTTCTGCTGAAGTGCACATCACATGTTTTCAGATTATTTCTGACAATTGATTACTCTGTGGTATTTATTTAATGCCATAAATATTTCAAAGAAGATCATCATTTGAGATTTACAGATGTTTGAATGGAATCTATTTTACTTATATTTGAAAAATGGTATCCTTTTAACCTGGACAGCGAGACAGACTTTCTCTTCTCATATTATGGTGTGGGCACAATGCTGTGTCAGAAATCCACATCCAAGAGCTGAAATGATTAATTGAATGAAGCTTATTTACTTAAATTATCTATTTCAACAGCATCAGTCAAAAATAAGGCAATTTAAAACCTATTACTTTAATATATTTGTTTTTAGTAATCAGCTGGTAAGAAGCCAGAAATTTAACAATCATATTTGCAATTGATAATTCCAATTGATTCATTTGTCCACTGTCTTAATAGATTACCAGTGTTTGGGCGTATTCTGGAGATATGGAATATAGCAAATATTAATTCTAACAGCAACCAGTCTTCAGATCTGAATATGGATTGCAGATTGAATTTAAAATGTAGGTCAGAAAAATAATCTTTCTGGAGCTGCAGATTGGGTTTGAATGCAAACCTGGAAATATCCTATTGACCTGAGATATTTGCATATGCATGATCGCAACAAACACCCCATTGACCTGAAATGTCTGCATATGCATGATTGTATTGGCCAGAGGTGTCCATAAGACCATAAGACATTGGAGAAGAATTAGGCCATTCAGCCCATTGGGTCTGCTCTGTCATTCCATCATGGCTGATACTGGATCCCACTCAACCCCATACACCTGCCTTCTTGCTATATCCTTTGATGCCCTGACTAATCAGGAAACCATCAATTCTGCTTTAACTATACCCACGGATCTGTGGCAGATCATTCCACAGATTCACTACTCCCTGGCTAAAAAAATCCCTCCTTATCTCTGTTATAAAGGTCGTCCCTGAAGTTTGAGGCTATGCCCTCTGGTTCTGGATACGTCCACCATAGGAAACATCCTCTCCACATGCACCTTATCTAGTCCTTTCAACATTCAGTAGGTTTCAATGAGATCCCCCAGCATTCCTATAAATTCCCCTGAGTCCAGGCCCAGAGCTGCCAAATGCTCCTCACATGTTAACCCTTTCATTCCTGGAATCATCCTCGTGAACCTCCTCTGGACTCTTCCCAATGACAACATATCCTTTCTGAGAGAAGGGGGCCCAAAACTGTTGACAATATTCCAAGTGCAACCTGACTAGTGTCTTACAAAACGTCAGCATTATCTCCTTGCTTTTATATACTATTCCCCTTGAAATAAAAGCCAACATTACATTTGCCTTCTTTAGCACAGGTTTGACCTGTAAATTAACCTTCTGGGGGTCTTGCATGAGTACTTCTGCAGCTCTGATGTTTGAACCTTCTCCCCATTTAGATAACAGTCCACACTATTGTTCCTTTTACCAAAACGCATTATCATACATTTCCCAACACCGTATTCCATCTGCCACTTTTTTGCCCATTCTTCCAATTTGCCTAAGTCCTGCTGCAATCACATTGCTTCCTCAGCACTACCTACCCCTCCACCAAACTTCTCATCATCTGCATCATCTGATGGTTTTGTCACAAAACCATCAATTCCATGATCCAAATCATTGACAAACAATGTGAAAAGCAGTGGTCCAAATATTGACCCCTGAGGAACACCACTAGTCACTGGTAGCCAACCAGAAAAGGCATCTTTTGTTCACACTTGCTGTCTCCTGCCTGTCAGCCATTCCTCTATCCATGCTAGTATCTTTCCTTGTAGGACTTTATCTTGTTAAACAGCTTCATGTGTGGCGCCTTATCAAATGCCTTTTGAAAATCCAAGTAAATGACTCCCACTGCCTCCCCTTTGTCCACCCTGATTGTTACTTCCTTGAAGAACAGATTTGCCAGGCAAGATTTCCCTTAACAGAAACCATGCTGACTTTGACTTATATTATCATTAATCTCCAAGTACCTTGAAACATCCTTAATAATATACTCCCACACTTTTCCAACTACTGAGGTTAGGCTAACTGGCCTATAATTTCCTTTCTTTTCCCTCCCTCCCTTCTTAAAGAGTGGAGTGACATTTGCCATTTTGCAGTCCTCCAGGACCATGCCAGAATCAAGTGATTCTTGAAAGATCATAACTAATGCATCCATTATCTCTACAGCATCCTCTCTCAGAACACTGGAATGTAGTTCAGCTGGTCCAGATGATTTATCCACCTTTGACCTTTGAGTTTGCCTTACACTTTTTCCTTTGTAATAGCAATGGCACTCACAGACACAATGGCACAGTGCTAGGATCTTCCACAGTGAAGACAGATGCAAAGTGTCTATTACATTCATCTGCCATTTCTTTGTCCCCCATTACTACCTCAACCACGTCATTTTTCAGTGGTTGAATATCAACTCTCACTTCCCTTTTTCTCTTTATATAACTTAAAATACATTTGGTATCCTGCTTTATATTATTGGCTAGTTTGCCCTCATGTTTCATCTTTCCCTTCTTATAGCTTTTTTAGTTTTCTTTTGTTGGATTTTAAAAGCTTCCCAATCATCCAACTTCCCTTGTCAGTCCTTTGTTTCCCTTAACAGCCATGGTTGCCTAGTCCTGCCATTTGAGAACTTATTTCTTCTGTGGGACATGTCTATCCTGTACTTTGTGAACTATTCCAAGAAACCAGCCATCTCTGCCCTGTCATCATCCCCGCCAGAATCCTCCTCCAATCCACTTGGGCAAACTCTTCTCACCTGTCTCTGTAATTCCCTTTATTCCATTAAGATACTGATACATGTGACTTACGCTTTTCCCTCTCAAGTTGCAGTATGAATTCAATCATATTATGATCACACTGACTCCTAAGGGTTCATTTACATTAAGCTCCCTAATAAGATCTGGGTTATTACACAACATCCAATCTAAGATAGTCTTTCCTTGAGTAGGCTCGAGCATAAGCTGCTCTAAAAAGCCATCTCATAGGGATTTTACAAATTCCCTTTCGTGTGATCCAACACCAAGCTGATTTTCCCAATCTCTTTCCATATTGAAGTCCCCCATTACAATTGCGTCATTACCTTTATTACAAGCTTTTTCAAGCTCCCTTTGCAATCTCAACCCCACCTCTGGACTACTAGTTGGAGGCCTATATAAGATTCCCATAATGTTTTATTTTTCACTCTTGCAGTTTCTTAACTCCACCCACAATGATTCAGCATTCTCTAACCCTATGTCATCTTTTTTAAAGATGTAATTCTATCTCTTACCCATAGAGCAACATTATGTTTTCCTGCTTGTCCTTTCAATAAAAAGTATATCCTTGGTTGTTAAGCTTTTTTAAAAAATCTTTCATTCATTCAGTCATGACTCAGTAATGCCCACGTCATACTGACCAATCTCTAATCGTGCCACGTGTTCATCCACCTTATTCCAAATCCTACGTGCGTTTAAATACAACACCTTCAGTCCTGCATTCCTCACCCTTTTGAATTTTGCCTCTGTGGTACAATTTAACTCTTTGCTTTGTCTGCATTTGTACCCAATCATTGGTTTGTCCTTCCTTACGTTCATGTTACATCCATCATCTACTTGTAAACCTGCAGGCTCATCCTCAGCTCTATCATACAGGCTCCCATCCCCCTGCTGTATTAGTTTAAATCATTCCAACAGCTCTAGTAAACCTGCCTGCAAGTATATTGGTCCCTCTCACATTCAAGCACAACCCATTCCTTTTGTACTGGTTCCACCTACCCCAGAGGTGGTCCCAATTTTCCAGAAATCTGAATCCCTGCCCCCTGCTTCAATTCTTCAGCCATTCTTTTATCTGCCACCTCATTCTATTCCTATCTTCACTGTCGTGAGGCACAGGCAAGAATTTTGAGATTACTACCCTTGAGGTCCTGCTTCTCAGCTTCCTTCCTAACTCCCTGTATTGTTTTTTCAGGACCTCCTCCTTGTTTCTACCCATGTCATTTGTATCAATATGTACCATGACTTCTGGCTGCTCACCCTCCCTTTTCAGGATATTGTGGATGCGTTCAGAAATATTGCGGGACCCTGGCACCTAGGAGGTAAACTACCATCCCTGTTTCCTTTTTGCTTATGCATGAATGCAATAAACTTCCCATTCACCTGAGATGTCTGCATATGTATGAAAGCAGCTCAGAGACAGCTGTGATTAACACTCATTTTGGCAGTGCTGGAGGGAAGATCTAGGTGTTTGAAAATCATATGTAAATCAAAGGAAGCATTTTGAATGCACTATAACTATAGAACCATGGTTCCCTACATTTGTTATCTTTACCTTGTATTCTGACAGGCTGTCTGAATAAAAGGTAAAGATAACAAGTGTATAGGGAACCTTGGTTTCCAAGAATATTAAAACCCTGCTTAAGAGAAAAAATGAGGTGCATAGCAGGTATAGGCAGGTAGGACCAAATGAGGTCCTTATGGAGTATAAGAAATGCCAGAGAACACTTAAGAAAGAAATCAGGAAGGCTAAAAGAAGGCATGTAGTTGCCCTAGCAGACAACGTGAAGGAGAATCCTAAGAGATTCTACAGATACTGTATGTTAAGAGCAAAAGGATTGCAAGAGACAAAGTTGGTTCTCATGACGATTAGAATGGTAATCTATGTGTGGAACCAAAAGAGATGGGGGATATCATAAATACATTTTTGTATATATACTCCTTACCCTAAATCTATGTCCTCTAGTTTTATCCACCTTTGATATGAGGGAAATGTTTCCTGCAATCTACCCTATGAACCAGAAACTTCCCAAACTCCAGGGAGAAATAGAGATTAGGGATACTAAGAAGGTCATTAGGAAGGAAAAGATGAATTATGAAAGGAAGCTGGTGACTAATGTCAAAGAAGATACTAAAAGCTTTTTAAGTATATTAAGGGTAAACAAGAGTTGAGGGAAGATATAGGACCAATAGAAAATGATGCTGGAGACATTGTAATGAGAGATGCAGATATATCTGGACAATTATTATCAATTGTCTTATCTGTAATAATTGATCGGTTGTAATATAATTGGTAGGACTTTGACTCTAAAACTTGATCAGACTTGTATTTATAGTATTTATATAATATTTATTTGAATATCACAAATGATCTGACTTGGTCTAACCAAGCAGAGTCCACTGCCAAGAAGGCCCACCAGCACCTTTACTTCCTGAGAAAGCTGAAGAAATTTGGCCTGTCCCCTAAAACCCTCACTAATTTTTATAGATGCACCGTAGAAAGCATTCTTCTAGGGTGCATCACAACCTGGTATGGAAGTTGTCCTGTCCAAGACCGGAAGAAGCTGCAGAAGATCATGAACACAGCCCAGCACATCACACAAACCAACCTTCAGTCCTTGGACTCACTTTACACCGCACGTTGTCAGAGCAGTGCTGCCAGGATAATCAAGGACAAGACGCACCCAGCCAACACACTTTTGTCCCTCTTCCCTCCGGGAGAAGGTTCAGGAGCATGAAGATTCGTACGGCCAGATTTGGGAACAGCTTCTTTCCAACTGTGTTAAGACTGCTGAACAGATCCTGACCCGGATCTGGGCCGTACCTTCCAAATATCCGGACCTGACTTGCACTACCTTACTTTCCCTTTTCTATTTTCTAATTATGATTTATAATTTAAATTTTTATTATATTTACTTCGATTTGTACTTCAGGGAGCGCGAAGCACAGAATCAAATATCGCTGTGATGATTGTACATTCTAGTATCAATTGTTTGGTGATAATAAAAATAAAGTAAAGGTACAGTGTCTTATATGAGTTTGTATTTTAAAGCAAGACTTTGGTGAATGATGTTTGCCACTTGATAGGGCCTGTGTATGTAATCAGATTGAGTTAAACTGCCGCAGGATCCTGTAATGTGTTGGATTGTTTCTGGTTTCTCTTGGCACTTTCTGCATTTATTGTCTTGAATTTGTTGGTCTATTATTGTGTATTTTAGATAGTTATTTTGTGTTAATCACCTGGTCCTGTATTGCCACAAGGAATCCCTCCATTTCTCAGAAGAGAGTTTATTATTATTATTATTATTATTATTGTAACTGTATGTTGGCCTCCACAGGCCAAGTTAGCCAATGTCCAAGAGAAGATGTGTAATTTCTATAACTTGAGCATCTTTATGGACTTTGTGCTGGCAGAGGGATTATGTTACTTGAGGATTTGATTACTAATTTAATTGCTTTGACACAACACTGTGGGCTGAATGGTTGTTCCTGTGCAGTAATGTCCTATGTTCTAACTGAATTAAACCCTGGTTAGTTCACAGCATAGTCAGACAGTGTATCCATCTTTTGTAATCTCTTCAGTAGCTGCATAGACACCTGAAGAGTAGACTATCTGTTGGATGGAAGCGACCAACAACTCTGACAGAGGCAGACGCCAAGTTGTTAAGCTCATCAGTGGGAGGTGGTGCTTTAGCACTGCTGCCCACCACCTCGAGGGAGTCTTGATCATAAGCGGCTGAAACTCCTGAAGACAGGTGGCAGATCAACTGATGATCCCACTGAAGATAGCACAGGACAGTTAACATCTTAGTCCACGTGTATTTTCAATTCTTATTCAACACGGAGTACTGGATGCATGTTCAATGACTTATGCAGAGTGGATATGAAGGCAGTGTAGGAGAAAATGCAGAGAAGGTAAATGTTATGCTCTTTTAATAAAGGAAGGACTCATAAGGAAAGAAGGCTGAGGTCTGACTCAATAAGTAATTAGCTTTAATCCTCAAGAGCTGACTAGAATGGATTTGGAGAGAATGGTATCACTTGTTGAGAAGAACAAACATGAATCAATCATTGCAAAATACAAAGTACATTTGTTATCAAAGTATATATACCATATACAACCTTGAGATTCCTTTCCTTAGCGGCAGCCAAAGACCAAGGAAACCCAATAGAACCTATGAAAAAAAAGAAATTGTGCAAAAGTAAAAGTAAGCATTCAACATTCAGAACTGAAGTTCATGAAAATGAGTCCACAGCCACAGAGCCAGTCTTCACTGCAGTTCATTAGTTGCAGACCATGGCCTCAGTTCATCACTGAGATGAGGAAACCGCATGGTGCAGCGAGCTGAACTGGTCCATCCCTAACACGCTCACCTTTTTAATCAGCCCAGCCTTAAATTCAGAATCAGGATCAGGTTTATTATCACCAGCACGTGCCATAAAATCTGTTAATTTAGCAGCAGCAATTTAATGCTATACATAATACAGAAGAAAGAAAAAGAAGTAATTAATTAATGCTCCAGGTTATTTCTTGCTCTCAGACCCGGGCCTGCTGCTCTCGGATGTGGGCCCCAACACCTTGATTTGGCCCGTACACGCTACACCACAAAATTTGAGTTCACACAGCAAAAATGCCAGGTCTTACAGATAGTTCAGCTCCAAAAGGAAAGTTGCAGGTTATTGATTACAGTGATTTTTATACCAGAAAAAGTGTGATTAAAAAAGTAGTTAGTAGTTTTGTTTGTTTTGTTTGCTACTGGCAAGTAGTCGCTGTGCTTCACCAGTGGCACCTTAAACCAGAATGTCTATAAGATCTATAAAGTAGTCAGCATGAAATCTAATTGGAAATTAAAAATGGTAAGAAATTCCAGATTGGTAAGTGTTGAGGTGTATTCTGGAGTTATGGTATACAGCAAACATTAATTTCAACAGTAATCAGTCTTCAGACATGAATATGAATTGCTGATTAAAGTTAAAATGCAGCTCAGAACAATGGTGTTCTTGGAACTGAAGAACGAGATTGATTGCAAACCAAGAAATAACCCATTGTCTTGAGATGTCAGCATATGCATGAAAGCAGTCCAGAGTCAGTGGTGATTAACATTAACTTTGGATGTCTGGAGTGTTGGTGTGATGATCCCGGTCTTTGAAAATTATGTGTAATTCCAAGGGGATATTTGAATACGTTGTAACTATAGAATTGTCCTGCCATTACCTTTGATCTTCAGTATATAAAAATGTCATATAATATTGGGTCAGGAGGCCTCTTTTAACAGTTGTTCCAGTATGATGCCCACATCTTCTGCTGAATAAAGACTTCTATATCCACCAGCTTCAGTGTCTCCCAGTGACTTTGTTCACAATCACAACAACTGGGAGCTCATCTGGGATACGTTCATGACCCATCGTGTGGCTGGTCACCTTAGCAAACTATTTTAAGTATTTTTAAGATTAGTGCCCACACTTGGAATTTGTTCGGGTCAGTGACCATGCAATCATGAAGTATCAAGAACACGGGAGAGAGCTAAACTGTAGATATAAAAGTAGAGTGGTGTGTGTGTGTGTGTGCATCTGTGTTTATGTAAGAGACTAAACTGTGTGTGTGTGTGTAATTTAGTGAGATGGGGCCACCAGTTGCAAGGGGTGTGTGTATACTCAGTCGAAAAGTTGCACAGTAGCAGACTCATTTCTGAGTGTAGTTGTGTGTTTTAAGAATAAGTCTGTAACCTTTGTGTAACAGCTTTTAAATGCAAAGGAATACAACAAACATTTTGAGTTCAGACACACATGTGTCAGACTGCTATGTACAAACGTACATACTTCGTGGTTGTAAGTATATACTGTTAAATTTCCATCCTTTTATATTTTGCGTAGTGTGGGAATTAATGTGGAGATATTTGAGGATGAGGTTATACATGGATATAGTCATCAGGCTGGTACCTATTGAGGGCCAGATGACACAAGCTAGCCCTGAAGTAAACTCTGACAATCCATAAGCCTTTTATCCCCAGGGAGAAACAGAGCATTTTGTCAGAGCTGCCCACACTTAAAGTTGCCTGCAGGAATGTAGAATTCTGGTGCAAGCTCAGGGAAATGATTGAAGTTCAGCAAATGTACCCCAAAGATATGCATGTGTTGGTAAAAGCGAAATGCCCAAGGAATATGTGGGACAGTACGGTCCAGGGAGTGCAGGGTGGCACATGGGCAACTACTGGGAATGCCAGCAATGAAAAGAGATATTGCTTCTTTAAGCAGGAAGTGAGGCAGAGGCTGGTGGTGCTGAGATTAATTGGGGATCGATAATGTCAGAGGTTTTGAGAGCTAATGAACCTGCCATGGATTATGCAGAATGTTGTATCAATCGTTGAATGTTGTATGCAGAATGTTGTATAATCCAAAGAAGAATGGCCCAGTCTTCCAGAAAATGCTGAAGGAAAGCCTGAGCTCCACCTACCAGGAAGTTTTAGATTTGAAGATAGTGGTGGGATCAACCTACTCTGCAATAGTATCTTGTACCATATATAACCATATAACAATTACAGCACGGAAACAGGCCATCTCGGCCCTTCTAGTCCGTGCCAAATAATAACGAGAGTAATCTCACCTAATCCCAGTGGCCTGCACTCTGCCCATAACCCTCCATTCCTTTCCTGTCCATATACCTATCCAATTTTTTTTAAATGACAAAATTGAACCTGCCTCTACCACTTCTACTGGAAGCTCGTTCCACATGGTGCGATAGACCAGAGGAGGTCATGGTTGGAGGCAGTGTCCTGAAAAAAGGGCAAAGTGTGAAAATCACTCACCAAAGCAGTAAGAATTCACAGCACCACCCTCTCTTCCCAATTTGACTGCTGACCAGATTATTGAGCTGGTGAGATCAGATAAAAGCTGATGGCAGCCTCTATTGTCAGTGATAGTCATTCACCGGTGTACGTAAGATGTTTATTAGGAGGCCAGCAATGCAAAATGTAGTGGACATGGGTTCATCAGTATCGAAAACTATTCTACCCTTGCCCACGACTGGAGAGGCAATTTACATTCCCAGTGCAGGAGGTGAAACAATGAGGGCAGAGAGAAGTCAGCCCCAGGTACTTGAGATTGAGAGAGTGCAGTTTCCTGTAGATTTTTGGGTGTGCCCAAACAATGAAGGTACCATTCTGGGATAGACACACTGAATAAGGCAGGTGCTATCATAGACTCAGGAAGAGGAGAAGTAACTTAGACAAGACAGAGATGGCAAACTTGTGTAACCTGCAGAGCAGCTAAGATGGCTCACAGAGAAATGGCAGCCTTAAGCAGGGAGGAGAGACAGGGCGAAGTATGGGAATCATGTCAGGAGGTTCCAAGGGTAGGGGCCAAACAAGGTGAGGAGCTGTTAGAAGTAGTCCAGCTGCCTGAGGAGGTAGCAGTGATTAAAGTAAAGGCTCACCAAAGAAGGGATAGTAAGAAGCAGAAAGGGAACAAGTGGGCAGACATCAGTGCGAGGAGGCAGCAGAAGAACAAGAAGCACCAAAAATTACAAGTGTACAGGAAGGAACTACAAATGCCAATTTAGTAAGATTACATGGAGACGTGAAGGACCACTGTAACCAGGGTAACACAGTGAGGGTTCGAGCAAAACAGCAGCAACATATTGCTGATCAGAGAGAACCGGAGGGAAAGAAGATTGTCCTCCCACTGCCAAGTTATGGTGAAGGAGTTGCCTGAAAAGAAGGTTTTGCTCCCAGATGGATAGAATCCCAGGCGGGGCTCTGGACGAACGACGCCTATGTTAGTGTACGGTCCAGGCGAGGCAGCCAGTGGGAATACTGGACTTAGGTTAAATGTATGAATCACCTTCTTGTCACCCTCACCGACAGAGCAAGACATCAATTGTAACAAGTAACAGTGTCATTGCAGAGGACCTAAGTGGTGAGTACCGGCAGGCTGCACCACCTCTGACTGCATCTGATGGATGCAGACCCACAACAAAAGCAAATCCAGAAGACACTGAGAGAGCGTGACAGCAAACCATGAACAGAGTGTTAACGTATAACAGTACCTGTAATCTGTAATGAAGGCTGGTCCCTGAAGGTAGATGATCAGTTGTAAAAATCAGAATAGAATGATACTGGGGAAAATAGATGGGAAGGGATCTGAGTTATACCAGAGAAACTCTCTCTATGGGACCTTGTCTGTGATACATTCTGCAGACTTTTTCTTTGAACCAACAGTTATTTGCATCATGGGAGATTTGCCATGCCGATAAGATTTTTGGCTGTTTGCACTACTCAGGGCATTTCACAAATAAAATTATTTTTCTGTAGTTCTGCTACATCCTTTGCTGCAGCTTCTTACAATATTGCAGTGGTCAATGCTCTTTCTAAGGCTAGGTCTCTTTCTGACAGAAGCCTCTTTGAAGTGCTTTGACCTTGTATGCCACATACAAGCCTGTCCCTTAGTGCATCAGAAAGTTCATCTCTAAAGTCACAGTACTGGGAAAGTTTGCACAGTTCTGCAATGTATTTTATCCGTTGACTGATTCCCTTAGTAAGATCTAAATTTCTCAGCTGTTACCAGCATTTTAGAGCTCAAATTGCAACAATTTTGTCGAATGCCACGCTTGCTGGTTTGTCAGAAGTTGCTAAATTGTGTAAGAGCCTCCACATTTTAGCACCCATTAAGCTATGAAGTGAGGAGGCTTTCTTTTCCTCATCCATGTCATTCTGTTACGAGATGCTCCCAACCACACCAGATTACAAGATTTAAACACTCTAACTCTCTGGAGTATGGAGAGCTGGTGCAGCCTCTTTAAAGGCTTAGAATGTTTCCATTAACTGATAATCATGTTTTGGGCACTAAGAATTGAGTATTTAAAAAACACCTGAACAATCATGAGCCTACCAGTGATTTCATCTAGTGATTGTTTTGTGCTCAGTTTATCGATCCTGTTTGAGACCGTGTCTCGATCCCAGCTTTGGATAATCCAACATTTGGGACCAATCCATCCTTGTCAAGGACTTTTGTACCAGTACGATTGAGCCAACATGGACCCAGTGGGGTATCAGAACTTATCGCCTGTTGTGACCAGCCACAACGAAGATATTTCAAGATAGAGCCTGGAGACACACAACCTCTGAGTTGCTGTGTGCCAGCTTCTGCAGGGAGGAAGCTAGCTTCACTTAGGTAAGGCTGCCTTTCACTCTGCTGAGCCAGTCCATCTTCCAACCCTGGAGAGATTCGATGGTGACCCGGTTTCTTCATCCAATGCTCATTTATATTTGAACTCCAGCTGCCCCAGTTCTCTTTGGAGCGTGCAAAGGTGGCCTTCATTATCTCACTTCCGATTGGAAGAGACCTGGCCTGGACCACCGTGCATTGGGAATGGAGGTCAGAGATTTGCTCGGATTCTGAGGAATTCATGGCCGCCATGAGGAAGGTGTTCCATTATTCCACCGGAACCAGCTAAGCCTCAGACCAGCTGTTGGAGATTCGACCGGGTGAAGGGTTGGCAGCCTATTATGCAACTGAATTTTGGTCCTTGGCCCAAGAGAGTGGGTGGAACAGGGAGGCCTTGACCACACTATACCACCATGCACTCCAAGGTGAACTGAAGGATTTCCCCGCTGATCTTCCTCCTGGCACTTACCCTTGCAAGCGGAACAAGTGCTACACCTGCCCCTACACCTCCTCCCTCACCACCATTTTGGCCCGCAAACAGTCCTTCCAGGTGAGGCGACACTTCACCAGTGAGTCTGTTGGGGTTATACGCTGTGCCCGGTACTCCTAATGTGGCCTCCTGTATATCGGTGAGGGCCAACGTAGACTGGGAGACTGTTTTGCTGAGCACTTATTCTCTGTCCGCCAGAGGAAGTGAGATCTCCCAATGCCATCTATTTTAATTCCACTTCCATTCCCAATCTGATGTGTCAATCCATGGGCTCCTCTACTGTTGTGATGAGGCCACACTCAGGTTGGAGAAACAACATCTTATATCCCGTTTGGGTAGCCTCCAACCTGATGGCATGAACGTCAATTTCTTGGACTTCTGGTAATGCCCTTCACCATTCCCCATCCCTTTTTCCCTCTCTCACCTTGTCCATTAGCCTGACATTGACCCTCCCTATGGTGCTCTCCCCCCCGTTTTCTTTCTTCTGTGGCCTTCTGTTATCTCCCATCGGACACCCCTCTTCTCCAACCCTGTATCCCTTTCACCGATCAACTTCTCAGCTCTTTAACTCATCTCCCCACACCCCCTCCCAGTTTCACCTATCACCTTATGTTTCTCTTTCCCCTCCCCACCTTTTAAATCTACTCCACATCTCTTATTTTCTCCAAAGATCAAGCACACCTTCCGCATCCAAATTAAAACCTGGCTGCACCTGCCCTTCGGCCCACCACCATCAGGCCTGTCGCCACCCTGGCTTATCAAGGAGGAGCAGGCCTTCATGGTGAAAAGACTTTTGGACGTGTTCTGTTCAAGGTATTCAGCAATACCTGGTGGACTGGGAGGGATTAGGACTGGAGGAAAGGTGCTGGGTGCTAGAAGGAGACATCCTGGATCAGACTCTCATCCACCAATCACTATCATCGCCGCGCTGAGTAACCAGGGCATAGGGAGTCAGCTGTAGGGGAGGCGGTCCAGTTACGAGACACACCCAACCATGCTAGTTTATAAGATTTAAACACTCTACTCTCCAGAGAAAGGATAGCTGGTGTGGCCCCTTTAAGGCCTTCAGACATTGCCGCTAATTTTAGGTGTCAAGAATAGTGAATTTAGGGAACACCTGATCATAGGTTCAGTGCTCAATAGTAAGGCTATGAGTAATTTTGTCTAGCATTTGTTTTGTGCTCAGTTTCTTGATCCTGTTTGAGACCGTGTCTCGATCCCAGCATCAAATACTCCAGCATTTGGGTTCAAGCCATCCTCGTCAAGGACTTTCATCACACATTCACATTACAATACAATTCAAACCTCTCGATATGCTATTCCCAGTCCTCAACAGCACTACCAAATTCATCAACTTTCCCAACTAAGGCCATCGCTACATTATTTTCACTTTAACTTTGCTAGTTGTGCGTCTCTCGCTGTGTACCGTGCGCTATTACTCACATATCTCTTTGTTAGTGCCCGTGAGGACCTTCTCTGTACTGATTCACTCTTTCCTCTCACTGCCTCTCCCCCTTCCTCCGAATTCTGTCATCCCGTAACTGTTGGTGCACTTGGTGATATTTGCCAACATTCAGGTTCATACTCGTCGTTAATTTGTTGTGCCCGTACAACTACATATCAATTAAATAAAAGCATGTATATAGAGGTGAGGTTAATTGGTATATTCACTTTGCAGTGGGAGAGCAACAGGTCAATGCGTATGGGTAAGTTATCAGTCAATAAGTAGTGCTAAGGGCAGTCATTGCGTACATCACAGAATCAATGAAAGATTGCTCCCAAAATGGCAGACAAGCAACCAGTGTGCAAAAGACAACAAACTGCGCGAATACAAAAGAAAAATAGAACAATAATAATAACAAATAAGCAATAAATATCGAGAACATGAGATAAAGTGTCTTTGAAAGTGAGTCCATAGTTTGTGGGAACAGGTCAGTGATCGGGCCAGTGAGGTTGAGTGAATTTATCCCCTCTGGTTCAAGAGTCTGATGGTTGAGGGGTTATAACTGTTCCTGAACTTGATAGTGTGAGACCTGAGACTCCTGTACCCTTTTTGTCGTGGCAGCAGTGAGAAGAGAGCATGCCCCAGGTGTGGGGGTCCCTGAACATGGATGCTGCTTTCCTGTGGCAATGCTTCATGTAGATGTACTCAGTGGTCAGGAGGGCTTTACCTGAGACGGACTGGTCTGTATCCATTGTATTTCACAGGATTTTCCATTCAAGAGCATTGATGTTTCAATATGAAGCTATGATGCAGTCTGTCTATATACACTCTACCACACATCTATAGAAGTTTGTCAAAGTTTTAGATGCCTTGTTGAATCTTCACAAACATACAAGGAAGTAGAGGCAGTGCCGTACCTTCTTCATAATTGAACCTACTTGTTGGGCCCAGGACAGCTCCTCCGAGATGCATAACACCAAGGAATTTAAAGTTGCTGATCCTCTCCGACTCTGATTACCCTGATGAGGACTGACTCACGGAACTCCGGTGCCCTGCCCCCCGAAGTCAGTAATCAGCTCCTTGGTCTTGCTGACATTGAATAAGAGGTTGTTATTGTGACACCACTCAGCCAGACCTTCAATCTCCTTCCTACATGCTGATTCATCACCACCTTTGATTCAGCCAGTGACAGTGGTATCATCAGCAAACTTAAATATGGCATCGGAACTGTGATTAACCACAAAGCCATAAGCAAGTAGAGCAGGAATTCCAGTATTTGAAGAATCTCTAGAGTTTAGGTGCATAGTTGATAAAACTGATATGCATATTTGTATCTTTACAATACTTTGCTAAAGTTTTAAGAATATATATATAGTTAGTGTGCTGAAGACTTTTGCACAGTACTGCAGTACTTTTTGTATTGCACTGTACTGCTGCTGCTAAAGAAAAAACAAATTTCATGACATATGTGGGTGATGATAAGCAACACACACACATAATGCTGGAGGAACTCAGCAGGCCAGGCAGCATCTATGGAAAAAAGCACAAATGATGTTTTAACTGAGACCCTTTGGCAAGACTGGAGAAAAAAAGATGAGAAGTAGATTTAAAAGGTGGGTTGGGGAGAGAGAAGCACAAGGTGATAGGTGAAACTGGGAGGGGGAGGGATGAAGTAAAGAGCTGGGAAGTTGATTGGTGAAAGAGGTACAGGGCTAGAGAAGGGGGAGTCTGATACGAGAGAACAGAAGGCCAAGGAAGAAAGATAGGGGGAGGGTGCCATTACCGGAAGTTTGAAAAATTAATGTTTATGCAATCAGGTTGGAGGCTACCCAAACAGAATAAGGGGTTGGTCCTCCAACCTAAGTGTGGCCTCATCACGACAGTGGAGGAGGCCATGGATTGACATATCAGATTGGGAATGGAAAGTGGAATTAAAATGGATGGCCATTGGGAGATTTCGCTTCTACTGGCAGTCAGAGCATTGATGCTCAGCGAAACAGTCTCCCAATCTATGTTGGGTGTCACTGATATACAAGGGGCCACGTAGGGAGCACTAAAACAGTATATGAACCCAACAAAACTCACAAGTGAAGTGTCGCCTCACCTGGAAGGACTGCTTGGGGCCCTGAATGGTAGAAGAGGAGGAAGTGTAGGGGCAGGTGTGGCACTTGCTCCGCTTGCAAGGATTAGTGCCAGGAGGGAGATCAGTGAGGAGGGACGAATGGACCAGGGAATCACATAGGGAGCGATCCCTGCAAAAAGCAGAAAATGGGGGGGGGGGGGGGGGGGGGGGAGGGAAGGATGTGCTTGGTGATGGAATCCTGTTGGAGGTGGCGGAAGTTCCGAAGAATTATGTTCTGGACGTGAAGGCTGGCGGGGTGGGGGGGGGGGGGGGGGATGTTAGGTGAGGACAAGAAGAACCTTATCCCTGGTAAGGTGGCAGGAGGACTCCTTGGTTCTGTTTGAGTAGTCTCCAACCTGATAGCATGAACATCGATTTCTCAAACTTCCAGTAATGCCCCCCTCACCTCCTTCTCCATTCCCCATCCCCTTTTCCCTCTCTCACCTTATCCCCTTGCCAGCCCATCACCTTCCTCAGGTGCTCCTCCCCCCTTATCTTTCTTCCATGGCCTTCTGTTTTCTCCTATCGGACTCTCCTTTCTCCTGTATCTCTTGTATCTCTTGTATTCCTGTATCTCTTTTGCCAATCAACTTCCTAGCTCTTTATTTCATCCCTCCCCCTCCTGGTTTCATCTATCTCATCTTTTTTTCTCCAGTATTGCCAAATGGTCTCAGCCCGTTACGTCGACTGTACTTTTCTCCATAAATGCTGCCTGGCCTGCTGAGTTCCTCCAGCGTTTTGTGTGTGTTGCCTGGATTTCCAGCATTTGCAGATTTTCTTTTAACAACAGAGGAGCTGAAGGCAGTGTGGACAGGGCCAACGAACTTAACCTGTTGTTCAACAGATTTGACACCGTGGCCCCTGCCCATCCCCCACATGATTCATATGTTGTCGGCCCCCAACCAACACATACTCCACTCTCCCCTCCAACCCCTCCTCACAGTCCCCACCCTGGTCTCGTGACTACACCCCTCCCAAACCTGAAACCACCACGTTGGGCTTCACAGCTGAACAGGTGAGAAGACAGCTGAAACATCTCCACCCAAGCAAGGCTGCAGGCCAGGATGGTGTCAGCCCCAGGGTGCTCAAAGCCTGTGCTCCCCAACTATGTGGAGTACTTCACCATATCTTCAACCTGAGCCTGAGTCTCCAGAGGGTTTCTGTGCTGTGGAAGATGTCCTGCCTCGTCCCTGTACCGAAGACGCCGCGCCCCAGTGGCTCCAGTGACTACAGACCGGTGGCATTGACCTCCCACGTCATGAAGACCCTGGAGAGACTTGTTCTAGAGCAGCTCCAGCCTATGGTTAGGCCACACTTAGACGCCCTCCAGTTCACCTACCAGCCCCGACTAGAAGTTGAGGATGCCATCGTCTACCTGCTGAACCATGTCGACGCCCACTTGGACAAGCCGGCGAGCACTGTGAGGGTCATGTTTTTTTACTTCTCCAGTGCATTCAATACCATCCGCCCTGCTTTGCTGGGTGAGAAGCTGACAGTGATGCAGGTGGATGCTTCCCTGGTGTCATGGATTATTGATTACCTGACTGGCAGACCACAGTACGTGCGCTTGCAACACTGGTGTCAGACAGAGTGGTCAGCAGCACTGGGGCTCCACAGGAGACTGTCCTGTCTCCCTTTCTCTTCACCATCTACACCTTGGACTTCAACTACTGCACAGAGTCTTGCCATCTTCAGAAGTTTTCTGATGACTCTGCCATAGTTGGATGCATCTGCAAGGGAGATGAGGCTGAGTACAGGGCTACGGTGGGAAACTTTGTCACATGGTGTGAGCAGAATCATCTGCAGCTTAATGTGAAAAAGACTAAGGAGCTAGTGGTGGACCTGAGGAGGGCTAAGGCACCGGTGACCCCTGTTTCCATCCAAGGGGTCAGTGTGGACATGGTGGAGGATTACAGATACCTGGGGATATGAATTGACAATAAACTGGACTGGTCAAAGAACACTGAGGCTGTCTACAAGAAGGGGCAGAGCCGTCTCTATTTCCTGAGGAGACTGAGGTCCTTTAACATCTGCCGGACAATGCTGAGGATGTTCTACGAGTCTGTGGTGGCCACTGCTATCATGTTTGCTGTTGTGTGCTGGGGCAGCAGGCTGAGGGTAGCAGACACCAACAGAATCAACAAACTTATTCGTAATGCCGGTGATGTTGTGGGGGTGGAACTGGACTCTCTGACGGTGGTGTCTGAAAAGAGGATGCTGTCCAAGTTGCACGCCATCTTGGACAATGTCTCCCATCCACTCCATAATGTACTGGTTAGGCACAGGAGTACGTTCAGCCAGAGACTCATTCCACCGAGATACAACACTGAGCGTCATAGGAAGTCATTCCTGCCTGTGGCCATCAAACTTTACAACTCCTCCCTCGGAGTGTCAGACACCCTGAGCCAATAGGCTGGTCCTGGACTAATTTCCACTTGGCATAATTTACTTATTATTATTAAATTATTTATGGTTTTATATTGCTATATTTCTACACTATTCTTTGTTGGTACGACTGGAACAGAACCCAATTTCCCTCGGGATCAATAAAGTATGTCTGCATGTCTTTTGTTTTTGAGTGATGATAAACCTGATTTTGATGTGTGTCCCTATTGTGGACCGAGAGGGGAATTATGGTTGGGAAAAGAGGAAAGAACAGAGAGGGAGAGGGAAAAACCAGAGAGACATTTCTGTGATGATCTGTGATGAACCATTTGTATGGAATCAAATGACCTTGCTTGGTGTCTCAGGGCTGGATATATCTGCACCCCTGCTACCCTTAGCGTTTGGCACTCCTTCTCTGCCAGCTGTCCCACACCCCTCTCACAGTACTCCACCCTCACCATTCCCTACAGATTTATAAAGTCTCTCCCCCCTCCATGTTGACAAATACAGTACTGTGTGAAAGTCTTAGGTACCCTAGCTACAGTAACTCTGTAACCTATCACCTATCAGTGATTCAACAATGTGAAAGAAAAGAGTAGGGCAGTTGCCAAGATCGTGACTTCACCATGACTAATTGCTACCTATTTCCTTTGTCCTCTGGGGTTTCCTCACCTACAATAAGTGTCTTTGCAAATGCACACTTCAAAGGACCTCATTCTTTCTGAGGATGCATCATTACGGGAGGAGCAGCGAGGCTCTGAGAGAGCTACTTACACTGCAGTGGAATCACTCGGATATGTAATTGTTTTTATTGCCTGATGACTCACAACTGTGACATGATGGTGGGGTAAACTGAATAATCTGTGTCAGTAGCGGGAGTCTTGGGCAATGTGCTTTAGGCTGTGCTCAACTGAACACAGACACTGAATCGAAGCAATCACTGGCAAAGGAAAAATTAGAGGTGAATAAGCAATTTAGCAAGATGCTGACTGATAGACGACTCACAACACCAAACTTCAAGTTTCAAAGTTCAAAGTAAGTTTATTGTCAAATTATGTATGTTACAATATACTACCCTGGTATTCATTTTCTTGCAGGCGTTCACAGTTAGAACAAATAAATACAACAGAATCAATGAAAAGCTACACACAAAGACTGACAAACGACCAATGTGAAAAAGAAGACAAACTGGGCAAATGCAAAAATAATAAGTAAATAATTGATTAATTAGATCAATAGGTAAGTAACTAAATAAATATATTTAAGTAACTTAAATAAGACTTAATATATTTAGTTACTTAGCTATACTTAAATAAAGATATTTAAGTATAGCTAAGTAACTAAATATATTGCTATATTTCTTCACTATTCTTGGCTGGTGCGGCTGTAACAAAACCCAATTTCCCTCGGGATGAATAAAGTATGTCTGTCTGTAAATTGTCGATAGATAGATAGGTTAATTGGGGTGCACAGTTGCATAGCTATTACAGTGCTAGTGACCTGGGTATAATTCCTGTCTCTGTAAGGTGTTTGTATATTCTCTCTGTGACTGTGTGGACTTCTTCCAGGTACTCTGGTTTCCTTTCACATTCCAAAGATGGACTGGTTAGTAGGTTAGTTGGTCGTATGCGTGGGCCCATTGGACCAGAATAGAGATATATATTTAAATAAGTAAATAAATAGTTGGACTGATAGATAAATACTGAGAACATGAGTTGTAGTGTTCATGAAAGTGAGTCCATAGATTGTGTAATCAATTCAGTGTTGTGGTGAGAAAGCTGTCCAAATTGATTACAAATAGTGTGGTGCTTATATAGTAATGACATTGCCAATATGACCTCAAAGGCTATCATTGCAAAACTGAAATTATTTAGCTAACAATTCAGAGATGGGATTTCAAGTCCCTTTATGAAAGCTTTTGGATTTAGAATTGCATTTAACCAGGTTGGAATTTAAGAATAAGTTATAAAGTTACTGGTCTAGTAACTGTTACCATGAAACTCTTCGATTGTTGCAAAACCCCACGTGATTCACTAATGTCTTTCAGGGAAATAAACCGGTGCATTGAGCCTAGACTTATGGCAAGGTGTTGGACTCTTCATTGCCAACTGAAGTATCTGCTCAAGCCATGTAGCTGCATCATAACTTCGGAATTAAAGCAGAAAAAGGATAAAACACAAGAGACCTCTTGACATCAACCTAAGCACTGAATTCAGACCTAACAAAGTCACTTCCTGCCCAGTCAACATTGTAAAGACAATTTCACAAACAATTGGGATTGTGAAAAAGGATCCAGTGCTTTTCTGGTGTATGTGATGAATGAACTCTTCTCGGGCTTCCAGCCAGGTACATCAGGATTGTTCCGTGGACTGGTCAAGCAGCAGCCTGACAAAGTGATACCCACACAATTATATCTTGCAGATCATGTGCCAGACTCCTCCATCACAATACCTGAGCATGCCCTGTCCTACCAGCAGGATACACGTGCGAGAAGTAGTAGCACGTTCATATAAACACATTCCAGAAGAATATGGCACCAGCGGACAATGCTACCAAGGGTGACATCCTCCAGGTAATCCACAAAATTCCTTCTTTCTCTTCTTTTGTGCATTCCTTTTCTTACAAATTTGGTTCTGATTCTGTTGGAGCCTATGACCTACAGTTTATTGGTGTGTTTTTGGGCCAATTGAGTGATCTGGCACCTAACTATTTCTGAGAGAGTTTCAGGAGGCGAGTTGCCTTGAGGCCAAGATGCTTGAAGTTGGGGCACAGGCTCATAATCCACTCCATTTCTCACCAATTAAAGCATCAAGGAAGATTGAAGACATTGGGGCAAGTGAGTGTTCAATGTTGTCTACTAGCATCTCACTTTCTGCTGCTGGAGGAAGGTATCTGTGAGTGATGGTCTCTCTGTCTCCCTCTCCCTTTCACCCGATGCCCCCAAAGTAAAGTCCCTGTGTTCAAATGGTATCTCCCTCCCTCGATGCTGTCAGAGGATGGTACCGAAGTTCTGGCTCTTCTGTTTGTGGACAGGTCTGTAGTCCACATTATGATGTGCTTTCTGGTCACTCCTTTCTTTGTTACTGCTTTGGGCGACTATGAATCGAGGTGGCCTGCAGAAATGAACACTAAACTGAACTGAATTATGCCTGGACTCTTTCATGTGCTTTTTGCTCATTTTTTTGTTGCCGTTTGCATGTGGATTTTTGCATGGGGGTGGGAGAAGTGCTGTTGATGCTTTTCTTTGAATGGGTTCCATGGTGTTCTTTGTTTCTTGGCTGTCTGTGGGGACACAAATCTCAGCATTATATACTTCATCCATACTTTGAAAATTGAATCTTTAAAGGCGGGAGCGACTAAGTTTGGGAATACTCAGTATTAATTTTGGACCCTGTGAAGTCTCATACATTTTGTTTACATATGAGGAAAGGGTCATTTTCCTTAATATCACCTACCATCCTCACTCAGCTGATGAATTAGTGAAACCATAAGGCCATAAGACATAGGCGTTGGATTAGGCTATTTTGCCCCTTAGATCCATTATGGCTGATTTACTATTCCTCTCAAATCCATTCTCCTGCCTTCTTCTCTTCACCTTTGACACCCTTACTAAGTAAGAACCTATCAACCTCCACTTTAAGTATACCCGTTGACTTGACCTCCAAAAACATCTGTGGCAATGATTCAACTTCAGGCCCTCCATTGCTCGGGGGCAACCATGGACATTGTGTCCCAGCTGTCTCCATGATGCACAAGCCAGGGCAGTCCAATATGGAGAGCAAGCTGTTGCCCCTGGAGCAGACTCGCACTCTCCACTCAGCTGCTGAATCCAAAGGAACGGTAGAGACCGATACAGTTTGGCACCAGCAGCATTGCAGGAGTTGCCAGTCAGCGTTTGAACTCAGTGTAGGGACGCCAGCTCCAGATTGCTCCTCTGGGTTTACTCCCAAAGCCTTCTCCGAGAGGGGCTGCCAATCATGACTGGCGAACCCCGTCTGCCTGAAATGATTGGTGTTAAGATGCCAGTAACCCAATTTTACCCCTTCTCCAGTTGGTAGAAACAGTTCTGCTGGGCTGAGTAGCTAAACTGCATGTGAAGGCTAGGAGCCGGACTTGGTTTTCAGAGGCTATTTGGGACGCACACCATTGGGAGCATTTAATAGGCAGTGGGAACTTATCCTCACTACTACCATTGGCTAAACAACCATTATAGAGGGACATCCCTCTATTCTAAGGCTGTGCCTTCTAGTCTTATACTCCCCCACTACAGGAGACATCCTCTCTCTGTCAGACAAAAATAGGAAAAAGCACCAAAAGAAGCAAAGGTGCAGATTATTTATTTACTTGTTTATTTGTTTGTTTGTTTATTTATTTATTTAGTGATGCAGTGTCCTTCCAGCCCAATGAGCTGCAATACCCAGCAGCCTACCGATTTTCACACCAGCCTAATCATAGGACGACTTACAATCATCAATTAACCTAGTAACCGATATGTGTTTAGACTGAGAGAGGATCTCAGAGCACTTGGAGCAAACCGAGGCCGTCACAAGAAGAATGTATAAACTCTTACTGATGATGCCAGCACTGGAAATGCACTCAGAATTCCGGTACGCCATGAGAAATAACGGTGTTGCGCTAACTGCTGTGCTAATGTGGATGTGGGTGGGGGCTTCAATGCCCATCACAGAGAGTAACTTTATTGAACCACTACTGACCACACTGGTGGAGTCCTATAAGAAAAAGCTTCCAGACTAGACCAGCAGCAGGTAGAGAATCAGAATCAGGCCTATTATCACTCGCATATGTCGTGTAATTTGTTGTTTTGTAACAGCAGTGCAATACATAAAATAAATATAAGTTACAGAAATAGACAAATAGAATCAAAGATCAAAAATGAGGCACAATTCATAGGTTCACAGACTGTTCAGATATCTGATGGTGGAGGGAAAGAAACTGTTCTTAAAATGATGAGTGTGGGCCCTCAGGCTCCTGTACCTCCTCCCTGATGGTGCTAAGGCAAAGAGTACATGCTGAGGGTCTTTAATAATGGATAACACCTTCCTAAGGTATCGCCTCTTGAAGAAGTTCTGGATGGTGGAAAGGATTGTGGAGAGAGTTCCTATGGAAACAAAATAAAGGATACCCCTGTGTGATGTTAAATTAATCAGACTAAGATCAACTCTGGCAGTTCAAAGCTGAGCATCCACAAGGCACTGTGGAATCTCTGACTATACCACACATTATGTCTCATCATGGTGCCAAAGAGACCTTATTCTGCCAATCTGTTCATATCTGGGATTTAGCACTGACTCAATGAGGTGAGTCAGATGGTGAGGTTACAGCACAGAACAGTATGTGTGGTAAACAGACAAGGCTGCATAGAATAGATATAAGTGAACCCACAATTAACTTAGCAAATTAATCTATTCCACTGTAGCTACATCTAGAAGCCATGGATGACTAAACCAGAAATCATGGTCCACAATGACATGGGTAGGATGAGTGATGAGGCTCTGCATAGGGAGTTCAGGGAGTTAGGTGCTAAGTTAAAGGGCAGGACCTCCAAGGTTGTGATCTCAGGATTGCTACCAATGCCATGTGCTAGTGTGACTAGAACTAGGAAAAATGTACAGTTTAATACGTGGCTAAGGAGTTGATGTAGGAGGAAGAGCATAACATTTTTGTATCATCGGGCTCTCTTCCAGGGAAGGTGAGATCTGTACAGAAGGGGCAGTTGCCTGAACTGGAGGGAGACTAATATCCTAGCGGGAAGGTTTTTAAACACAAAGTACACTACAGATGCTGTGGTCAAAGCAACATGTACAACAAGCTGCAGGAACTCAGCAGGTCGGACAGCGTCAATGGGAGGGCCTTTCTTTCTCCCTAGGCCTCCCATCCCATGATCCTTTCCCTTCTCCAACTCTGTATCCCTTTTGCCAATCACCTTTCCAGCTCTTAGCTTCACCCCTCCCACTCCTGTCTACTCCTATCATTTTGGATTTCCCCCTCCCCCTCCTACTTTCAAATCTCTTACTATCTTTTCTTTCATTTAGTCCTGATGAAGGGTCTTGGCCCGAAACGTTGACTGTGCTTTTTCCTATAGATGCTGCCTGGCCTGCTGCGTTCCACCAGCATTTTGTGTGTGTTGCTTGAATTTCCAGCATCTGCAGATTTCCTCGTGTTTGTGTTTTAAAACTGCACAGTGGGGTTTAAACCAGAGTTGCAGGGGATGGAAACCAGTGGCAGAACAGTTAGCAGAGGAGCTGTGGAATTTGGTGAGACTTCAGACAAAGGTAAGAATCTAAAAGTTGAACATGGTGTGACTAGTGCCCAGAGCTGCCTGTATTTCATTGCAAGAAGTACCCTAGGGAGGGTTCTTGTTTCTTGGTCCTCCAAAATATTCCGCATGGAATTTAAACTGGAGGTGGCGGAGGGTGGACTGAAGAAGGAGATTTTTGAAGAAGAAGAAGAAGAGCTGTCTTAAGTTTAATTGGGTTTGGTTGTGTGACTGTGGTAGGATGTGCGGGGGAAGAATGAATTGTTGTACACATCTGATTTGGTAGTTAGTATTTCAAATACTAACTGGAAATGAGTGCCCCCGTCCGCTCCTAATAAGTTTGGGTTTGGTGTAGGATTGGTAGTCTATGTCAAGCTGACCATTTAACATTTTGTAAAAATAGGTCAGACGGTGTGCTTCATGTCTATCTTGGAGAGAGTTCCACTTTAATGAATAAAAAATTGGGTAACACCCGCTTCTCTCTCATAGGTGTTTGTGACAAATCAGGCTGCCTGTCTTTGGACTCGCTCGATGGAAGTAGTGTTTTTGTTTATGTATGGGTCCCATGCAGTAGCCAGATGTGGCCTAATAAGGTGGATTATATTACTGAAGATGAGGTAGCTGGTTTCCAAAAAGGGGCAAAGTGTAAGGAGACGCTATTGACCGGGAAAATTTGCAGTCAGTAGGATAATCTACAATATAAAAGGCAGTAAAAATCAAAAAGGGTGAATACAGGGCTGAAGATGTTGTATCTGAATGTGTGCAGTATACAGGATAAGAATCAGATTCAGGTTTATTATCACCGGCATGTGATGTGAAATTTGTTAACTTAGCAGCAGCAGTTCAATGCAATACATAATATAGAAGAAAAAAACAAAATAAAATAACAATAATAAATAAATAAATAGATAAATAACGGTATATGTATATTGAATAGAATAAAAATTGTGCAAAAAACAGAAATAATATATATTAAAAGTGAGGTAGTGTTTAAGGGTTCGATATCCATTTAGGAATCAGATAGCAGAGGGGAAGAAGCTGTTCCTGAATCGCTGAGTGTGTGCCTTCAGGCTTCTGCACCTCCTACCTGATGGTAGCAGTGAGAAAAGGGCATGCCCTGGGTGCTGGAGGTCCTTAATAATGGACTCTGCCTTTCTGAGACACTACTTCTTAAAGATGTCCTGGGTACTTTGTAGGGCAGTACCCAAGATGGAGCCGACTAAATTTACAACCCTCTGCGGCTTCTTTCAATCCTGTTCAATAGCCCCCCCCACCCCATACCAGACAGTGATGCAGCCTGTCAGAATGCTCTCCACTGTACATCTATAGAAGTTTTTGAGTGTATTTGTTGACATACTAAATCTCTTCAAAATCCTAATAAAGTATAGCCACTGTCTTGCCTTCTTTATAACTACATCGATATGTTGGGACCAGGTTAGATCCACAGAGATCTTGACACCCAGGAACTTGAAGCTGTTCACTCTCTCCACTTCTGATCCCTCTATGAGAATTGGTATGTGTTCCTTCATCTTAATCTTCCTGTAGTCCACAATCAGCTCTTTTGTCTTACTGACGCTGAATGCCAGGTTGTTGCTGTGGCACCATTCCACTAGTTGGCATATCTCACTCCTGTACACCCTCTCGACACCACCTGAGATTCTACCAACAATGGGTGTATCATCAGCAAATTTATAGATGACATTTGAGCTATGTCTAGCCACACAGTCATGGGTATTTAGAGAGTAGAACAGTGGGTCTAAGCACACAGCACCGAGGTGCACCAGTGTTGATTGTCTGATAGGAGGAGATGTTATCACCAACCCACACAGATTGTTGTCCTCTGGTTAGGGAGTCGAGGATCCAATTGCAGAGGGAGGTACAGAGGCCCAGGATCTGCAACTTCTCAATCAGGATTGTGTGAATGATGGCATTAAATGCTGAGCTATAGTCGATGAACAGCATCCTGACATAGGTGTTTGCGTTGTCCAGGTGGTTTAAAGGCATGTGAAGAGACATTGAGATTGCATCTGCTGTTGACCTATTGTGGTGATAGGCAATCTGCAGTGAGTCCAGGTCCTTGCTGAGGCAGGAGTTCAGTATAGTCATGACCAACCTCTCAAAGTATTTTATCACTGTAGTTGTGAGTGCTACCAGGCGATTGTCATTGAGGTAGCTCATATTATGGGACGGCATTGATCTGTTGGTAAAAAATGAAATCAAATCATGAGAAAGAGGTGACATAGGGTCAGAAGGTGTCGAATCATTGTGGGTAAAGCTGAGGAACTGCAAAGTTAAAAAGAACTTGATGGGAGTTGTGTACAGAATCCCAGACAGTAGTAAGGATGTGGCCTAGAAATTATAACGGGATAGAAAATGCATGCCAAAAGGACAATATTACAGGAGTTATGGGGGACTTCAATATGCAGGCAGATTGGGAAAATCAGATTGATAATGGATTACAAGAGGTGGAATTTCTAGAGTCCCTATGAGATGGCTTTTTAGAGCAATTCTGGATTGGGTGTTGTGCAATCAACAAGAATTGATTAGACACCTTAAGATAAAAGAACCCTTAGACACAATTGATCATAATATGATCAAGTTCACCTTGAAATTTGAGAAGGAGAAGCCAAAAGTCAGATGTATCAGTTTTAGAGTGGAGTGCCTCAGGATTTGTTCTGGGACCATTACTCTTGGTGATTTTTATAAATTACCTGGATGAGCAAGTGGTGGGATGGGTTAGTAAGTTTGCTGATGACGCAAAGGTTGGAGGTGTTATGGATAGTGTGGAGGGCTGTCAGAGGTTACAGCGGGACATTGACAGGATGCAAAACTGGGCTGAGAAGTGGCAGATGGAGTTCAACACAGATAAGTGTGAAGTGGTTCATTTTGGTAGGTCAAATATGATGGCAGAATATAGTATTAATGGTAGGACACTTAGCAGGGTGGAGGATCAGGGGGATCTTGGTATCCGAGTCCATAAGATGCTCAAAGCAGCTGCGCAGCTTGACTCTGTGGTTAAGAAGGCATAGGGTGTATTGGCCTTCATCAATCATGGAATTGAATTTAGGAGCCAAGAGGTAATATTGCAGCTATATAGGACCCTGGTCAGACCCCACTTGGAGTACTGTGCTCAATTCTGGTCACCTCACTACAGGAAGGATGTGGAAACCATGGAAAGGGTGCAGAGGAGATTTACAAGGATGTTGCCTGGATTGGGGAGCAAGCCTTATGAGAATAGGTTGAGTGAACCTGGCCTTTTCTCATTGGAGCGACGGAAGATGATGAGAGGCATTGATTGTGTGGATAGTCAGAGGCTATTTCCCAGGGCTGAAATGGTTGCCACAAGAGGACACAGGTTTAAGGTGCTGGGGAGTAGTAGGTACAGAGGAGATGTCAGGGGTAAGTTTTTTACTCAGAGAGTGGTGAGTGCGTAGAATGAGTTGCCGGCAATGGTGATGGAGGCGGATATGATAGGGTCTTTTAAGAGACTTTTCGATAGGTACATGGAGCTTAGTAAAATAGAGGGCTATAGGTAAGCCTAGTAATTTCAAAGGTAGGGACATTGTCGGCACATCTTTGTGGGCTGAAGGGCCTGTATTGTGCTCTAGGTATTCTATGTTTCTATGAGAGAGGAGTTAGCTAAAATTGGTTGGAAAAGAACACTGGCAGGGATGACAGCACAGCAGCAATGGCTTGAATTTCTGGAAGCAATTCAGAAGTCATACGATATATACCTCCCAAACAGAAAAAGTATTCTAAAGGGAAGATGACACAACCGTGGTTAACAAGAGAAGTCAAAGCCAAAATAAAAGCCAAAGAGAGAGCATATAATAGTGCAAAAATTAGTGGGAAGTTAGCAGTTTGGGAAGTTTTCAAATACCAACAGAAGGCAACTGAAAAGTTAAGAATGTAAAGTTGGAATTTGAATGTAAGCTAACCAATAATATTAAACAGGATACCAAAAGTTTCTCCAGATACATAAAGTGTAAAAGGGAGGCAAGAGTGGATATCGGACCGCTGTGAAACAATGCTGGTGAGGTAGTAAAGGGGTTCAATGAAATGGTGGAAAAACTGAATAAGTATTTTACATCAATTACCACTGTGGAAGACAGCAGCAGTATGGTGGAAGTTTTAGCTGTCAGGAGGCATGAAGGGTGTGAAGTTGCCATATCTAGAGAGAAGGCTCTTGGGAAACTGAAAGTATGAAGTTAGATAAGTCACCTGGACCAGATGTTGTACACCCCAGAGTTCTGAAAGACATGGCAGAAGAGAACGTAGAGGCATTGGGAATGACCTTTCAAAAGTTACTAGATACTAGAAGACTGGAAAATTGCAAATGTTACACCAAGAAGGGAGAGAGGCAGAAAAAAGTAAATTAGTGGTCACCAACCTTTTTTAAGCCCAAGATCCCCTATTTTGGCCTTGGCGAAAGGCAAGATTGACCCTACTAAATCAGTTAGTCACATGCATGCGCACCGGGCAGAAAAGACCGGAAGTAAAACCCCGCAACCTGGAAGTAGAAATAATGTATGTACACCAGGCGTCGCCACCCTTTTTTGCACCGCAGACCGGTTTAATATTGACAATATTCTTGTGGACTGGCCAACGGGAGGGGGTGTTAAACATGACCGGAATACAGTGATACTCAAAGTCGGTTCCTTATATGCAGTCTATTCCGCAATTTAGTTTACGTGGCTCTCAGCACTTAGCTTCTGTCCCACTTGCTCACGTTTTTTTCGCTTAAAAACTCAACGGGTTTGTCTTTCAGTGCGGGGTGCTTGGACTCAGGGTACCAAAGCAGTTTTGAGGGCTTCCTTGCTTCATTACACAGCCTCCTGGCCCGAACTCCAGCTTCCCGCCCTCCCGCCGCCAGATGCCTTGGCCAGGTGCGGCTGGTCGTGGGTGGGGTGGGAGGATAAGGTCAGGACCGGAGGTCCCTGTGCCGGGGCCGTGGCAGTCGCAGTCCAGAGAGAACAACCGAGCAAGCGAGGAGTGCGACAGGGCACACACCCGTCCCCCTTGTAGGATCTATTTGTCTCAAGGGATGCCTTTCAGTAGATCACAGCAAGGTAGCTGCTCTGCTACTTATGAAACCCCTAGCCCGAATTAGGTTGTCTGCGAATATTTTAACACCGGGTTCCCCACGAACATTCGGTGTGCTAAACAGGTTTAGGGGCGGCGCCCATCTGTCTGCGCTCCAGGCCAGTAGCAATGGCACTTCTCGCCAGCCGCACAAGGCCGCCAGTTACCTGAGGCCAACCAGTGATCCCTGGCGCGAGGGTATCACTGCGTTTAGGTGACTGATGACCTCGCGTGCGTTCAAGTTCAACAGTGGGGGGTGACAGGGAATGAGGAAAGGTGCAGCTGACTCATATCGTTTCATATCGGCAAATCATTTCATTTCCAGTGGTTGGGGACCATGGAAGTACACTGTGTAGTGCGTGGTGTGGGAGCTACACAGATGAGCACTGGGCAGAAAGAATGGAACTAAAACCCTGCAACCCAGAAACAATCTCTCGACGGTATTTGTGTATTTACTTTTCATTTTTTTCGGGATCTACTGGGAAAGTCTCAAAGATCGACCAGTCGATCGTGATTGACAGGTTGGTGACCACTAAAGTAAACTATAGGCCAGTTAGTCAGTAGCAGGGAAGATGTTGGAGTCAATTATTAAGGATGAAGTTTCAGGGTACTTGGAGGCACATGACAAAATAGACCATAGTCAATATGGTTTCCTCAAGGTAAAATCTTGCCTGACAAATCTGTTAGAATTCTTTGAAGAAACAACAAGCAGGATAGACAAAGAAGAAGTGGTTGATGTTATGCACTTGGATTGTCAGAAGGCCTTTGACAAGGTGCCACACATGAGGCTGCTTAACAACCTACAAGCCCATGTTATTACAGGAAAGATTCTAGCACGGTTAAAGCAGTGGCTGTTTTTGAGGAGGAAAAGCTGGGTAAAAAAGGGAGTCTTTTCTGGCTGGCTGCTGGTGACCAATGGTGTTTGGACTGATTCATTATATGTTATATATCAATGATCTGGATGATGGAATTAGTGACTTTGTTGCAAAGTTTGCTGACAATATGAAGACAGGTGGAGGGGCAGGTGGCTTTGAGGAAGCAGAGAGGCTGCAGCATGACTTATATAGATTAGGAGACTAGGCAAAGTAATGGCAGATGGAATTTCATGTGTGGAAGTGTATGGTCATGCACTTTCAGAGAAGAGATTGAAGGGTTGACTGTTTTCTAAATGGAGAGAAAATACAAAAAAAAACTGAGCTGCAAAGGGACTGGGGAGTCCTTGTGCAGGATTCCCTAAAAATTAATTTGCAGGTTGAGTCTGTGATGAGAAAGGCAAATACAATGTTAGCATTAAATTCAAGAGGACAGGAATACAAAAGCAAGGATCACAAACAAGAGAAAATCTGCAGATGCTGGAAATCTGAGCACCACACACAAAATGCTGGAGGAACTCAACAGGTCAGGCAACATCTGTGGAAAAAAGTGCAGTCGACGCTCGGGCTGAAACCCTTCAGCAGGACTGGTGAAAAAAATGCTGGAGCAGTTTTAAAAGGTGGGGGGAGGGGAGAGAGAAACACCAGGTGATAAGTGAAACCTCAAGAGGGATGGATGATGTTACGAGCTGGGAAGTTGATTGGTGAGAGACAGAAGGCCATGAAAGAAAGAAAAAGGGGGGAGGCGATGAGTGGGCAAGGAGATAAGGTGAGGGAGGGAGAAGAGGATGGGAAATGGTGAAGGGGGGTGGGGGCCATTACCAGAAATTGGAGAAATTGATGTACATGCCATCAGGTTGGAGGCTACCAAAATGGAATACAGTCAGCCCTCCTTATCCACGGGGGATTGGTTCCAGGACCCCTCGCAGATACCAAAAAACACGGATGCTCAAGTTCTTTATTCAACCTGTCCCAATGCGGTGGATCTTAGGACCCAGCAGAACCCCAGACCTTATTTAACCTGTCACAGTGCAGTGGACATTAGGACCCAGGGGTTCTGCTCTGAATCCGCAGTGTTACTGTTCACGAAAATAATCATGATCACGATTGAAAATAAAGTGGAAATAATAAAGCAATCGGAAAGAGGTGAAACACCATTGGTCATTGGAAAAGCGTTAGGCTACGTCAATCAACCATCAGAGCAATTTTAAAGGATAAAGTGAGAAAGGCCCTGCCCCGATGAAAGCTACAATTATTACTAAGCAATGCAGTGGTTTAATTATTGGGTTTTGGGGTTTCGGGTTTTTGATCCTCCACCTCAACCTGGCACAGTGGAGAGTGCACTAGGGAGTGATCTGTCACTGGATCGAACTCGGGAATTTCCCGAGCCCGGCGCTGAAACATACGTTCTTAAGTGTTTTATATGCACAGAAAGATAATATATATATACTAAGACAAACGTTTGACTAACTGACGCTAAATAATACCAGATGTACCTGTTCCGACTTACTTAGTAAGAGAACTTCCGATTTTTTTCAATCCCGATCCACAATAACCCACGCACATCCTCCCGTATACTTTAAATCATCTCTAGATTACTTATAATACCTAATACAATGTATATGCTATGTAAAATAGTTGTTATACTGCATTATTTAGGGAATAATGACAAGAAAAAAAGTCTCTACATGCTCGAACAAAAATTGCAGGAAGAGCACTTCCGGGTTTTCTTGATTCGCGGTTGGTTGAATTCGCGCATGCGGAATTCACAGATAAGGAAGGCCGACATTAGTTGTTCCTGCAACCTACGATATGGTAGGTTGTTAATCACGATATTAGAGGAGGCCATGGATGGACATATCGGAATGGGAATGGGAAGTGGAATTAAAATGGGTGGCCACTGGGGGATCACGCTTGTTCTGGTAGACGGAGCGTAGGTACTCGCCAACGTGCTCTCCCAATCTAAGTCAGGTCTCACCGACATACAGGAGGCCACATCGGGAGCACCAGACACTGTAACATAGGAAAGCTGTGGGACAGTCACTAGTGTTGGCCTGGAACATAGACTGTTCCACCTAGCTGGCAAACAGGCAGGCACAGCTGGGACCCATGCAAGTGCCCATGGCTATCCTTTTTGTTGGAAGGAAATGGGAGGAGTCAAAGGAGAAATTATTTAGAGTGAGGACAAGTTCCACCAGGTGGAGGGGAACTGGTTAGGACTGGTGTCCAGAAAAAAACAGAGGGCTTTGAGGCCTTCCTGGTGGAAGTGTATAGGGACTGAACATGCATAGTAAAAATAAGATGATGCGGGTGCCAGGGAGATTGAAATCCTTGAAAAGATCAATTGTGTGAGGTGTCACAGATGTCAGTAGGAAGGGACTGAACTAGAGGGATAAAACAGAGTTGAGATATTCTAATATAAGTACAGTGCGGCAGGAACAAGCTGAAACAATTGGTCTACCTGGACAAGTAGGTTTATGGATCTTGGGTAGGAGGTAGAAATGGGAGGTGTAGGGTGCAAGAACTATGAGGTTGTTGGCAGTGAATGGGAGATCCTCAGAATCAATAAGGTTGGTGATGGTGTAGGAGGCAATAGCCCGGTGTTCTGTAGTAGGGTCCTGTTCAAGGTGTAAGTATGAAGAGGTGTGTGAGAGTTGGTACTGGGCCTCAGCAAGGTAGAGGTTAGTCCACCAGACTACTACAGCACCTCCCTTATCTGCAGGTTTGTTGGTGAGGTTAGGATTTGTGTGGAGGGAGAGGAGAGCCGAGCGTTTGGAAGGGCTGAGGTAGGAATAGGAGAGAGGTATGTTGAAGTGTAGACCGTTAATGTCCCTTCGGCAGTTGGCTATAAAAAGGTCCAGTGTGGGTTATCCAGGAAGAGGACGAGGATTGAAGACGGGAGAAGGGGTCATTGGTGCGGTGTGGGGAGTTTTTGCCAAAACAATAGGCTTAAAGACGGGGATGGCGGAAGAAGAGCTTAGTGTCACGGCGAGTGCGGAAGTCACTGTGAGGTGTGGGCTCATGGGGACAAAGATGAGGCCCTTACTGAGGATGTAATGTTGAAACTTTATAAAGCACTGATGAGGCCTCACTTGGAGTATTGTGAGCAGGATTGGGCCCCTTATCTTAGAAATTATGTGGTGAAACTGGAGATGGTTCAAAGGAGTTTAACACAAATTATTCCAGGATTGAGTGGCTTGGCATATGAAGAGCATTTGATGGCGCTGGGTCTGTATTTACCAGAATTCAGAAGAATGAGGGGTGACCTCATTGAAACCTGTCGAATGGTGAAAGGCCTTGACAGAGTGGATGTGGAGAGGATGCTTCCTATGGTGGGAGAGTCTAAGACCAGAGGACACAGCCTCAGAATAGAGGGTCATCCTTTTAGAATGAAAATGAGGGGGGATTTCTTTAGCTAGAGAGCGGCGAATCCGTGGAATTCTTTGCTGTGTCTTTATGTATATTTAAGGCAGAGGTTGATATATTTATGATTGTTTGGGGCATGAATGGATAACAGGGGAAGACAGGAGATTGGGGCTGAGAGGAAGATTGGATCCACCACGAGAAATGGTGGAGCAGAAATAGATGGGATTCTATATGATGGCTTTGACTTGGTAAATGGCTAATTCTGCTCCGACATCTTGCGGTCTTATGGTCTTAAACAGCTAACAGTGGCATCCTTGGACAAAGGTAAAAGATGAATGGTCTGCTTCTTAACTAACTCCTGGTGATGCTCAGATGCGGAAGTTCTGCTGACTTCCTTCTCACTCAACTTGGGATTTGTTGTGGCGAAGTGTCATCCATATTACCTGCCATGGCAGTTCACTTCAGCTATTCTGACAATAGTTTACAACCCACATCAGACAGACACAAACGCTGCACTTAATGAAATATACTCAATGGTCAACAGCCTTGAACAGGATACCCAAATGCTCTTTTCATCATTGCTGGTGACCTCATCAAGGCCAACTTCAGGAGTGTGTTACCAAGTACCATCAGTATGGGCCCAAACACCCTTGATCATTGCTCTACAACCATCAAAGATGCTTACCTCGTCATCCACGTCAACACCTTGGTAAATTAAACCACCAGGCTGTGCTTCTACTCCCTGCATACAAACAGAAGCTGAAACCTGAAACGTGCAGAAAGTCATACATTGTTGGTCTGAGGAAACAGATGAGATTCTGTTGGTATACTGGTCCATGTTCAAAAAGTCAGCTGTCAGCCTGGAATGGTAACACATACAAAATGCTGGAGTAACTCAACAGGACAGGCAGCATCTATGGAAAGGAATTAACAGCTAAGATCCTTCATCAGGACTGGAAAGGAAGGGAGAAGAAGCCATAATAAGGAGGTGTGGGCAGGGGAAGGAGTACTAATTAGAAGGTGATAGATGAAGCCAGGTGAGGGGGAAGGTAGGTGGGTGGAGGAAGGGAGATGAAGTGAGAAGCTGGGTGGTAATAGGTGCTAAAGGTAAAGGTTAGGACATGAAGGGATACGGAGAGAAGGCGGGAGATTAGGGCTGAGAGGAAAATTGGATCAGCCATGATGAAATGGCAGACAGCTGAATTCTGCTCCTATATCTTATGGCCGAAGAAAAAAGAATCTGATAGGAGAAAAGAGTGGACCATGGGAGAAAGGGAAGGAGGGGCACCAGGGGGTAGTGATGGGCAAGAGAGGAGATGAGAAGAGGTAAGATGGGAGCCAGAATGGGGAATGGAATAAGAGGGTAGAGGAAGGGGGAAAATTATCGAAAGTTAGGGAAATTGATGTTCATACCATCAGGTTGAAGGCTACCCAGAGAGAATATGAGGTGTTGCTTCTACAACTTGAGACTGGCCTCATCATGGCGGTTATGGGGATCATGAATCTACATGTCACAATGGGAATGGAGATTGGAATTCCCCACTGGGAAATCCTGCCTGTTGCAGATGGAGTGAAAGTGTGCAACTTTATGAGCAAAAGTAGTGAGGACTGTGTACCAAACAGGTCAATCCAGGTGATTCAGACTGAAATTCGTGGATAAACTGGGAAATCCACACTCTTTAGAAGTCTAGGTACATTACATTCAAATCAGGTGAAATTGGCCTTTATAAGAAATCAAGACATAACCTCCATAAACTATCAGAGGTGCAAGGAGACATTACCAGTCTAATATTGAGTCTGAGTGCTGCCATCGGCCGTGCAGTGCTTACACACTATAGCTGTCTAAAGGAAGTTGGGCAGCATTGCTGACAATAGCACATCTCTTCCCGATGGGCTTAACGCATTCTATGCATATTTTCAACAGAAGAGAATGGGTATCTCACCACTCACCTTAACAGCCTTCAGATCTGAATCTATAGTTACCATCAAGGACGTGAGATCAGTCTGCCAGACAGCAAATTCATGGAAAACATTGGGCCTGGATGGTGTCCCTAGCTGTGTCCTTAGATCCTGCACAGATCAGCTGGCAGTGGTACTTGCAGGCATTTTTAATCTCTCCCTGCTTCAGGCTGTGGCACCCTGCTATTTTACGAAGGTTACTATCATCCAATTAACCAAGAAAAACTAGATAACTGCCTAATGACTACCCAGAGGTTGTAACATCTACCTTCATGACATACTAGTTGTGGCATGCATCAACTCCAGCTTTCCAGTCAAACTTGACCCTCTGCAATTTGCCTACCACTGAACCAGGCCTACAATGGACACTATCTCTGGAGCATCTGGACAGTAAACCACCTACATCAAATATTGTTTATTGACTACAGTTCTGCTGCCTTCAATACTATTATTTTAAGCAAACTCATCACTAAACTTTGAATTCTGAAATTTAATGTCTCCCTCTACAACTGGATCCTTTTGACTATCAGAGCAGACTCTATATGATAGGCAGCAACAATTATTCTAAACACTGATGCTCCACAAGTTTGCTTCTGTAGCATTCTACTCCCCATAAACTCATGACTGTGTGGCCAGATGCTGCTCCAGCTCCATCGTCATGGGTCGTATCTCAAATAAGGATGAGTCAGAGTACAGGAAGCAGATAGAGAGCATGGTGACATGGTGTCACCACAACAACCTTTCTCTCAATATCAACAAAGCAAAAGAGCTGGTCTTTAACTTCAGAAAGTGGGGTGATATTACATGCATCTATCTGCCTGCGTCAATGATATTGCGGTTGAGAAACAAGTTTCTAAGAGTGAGCATTAACAATAGCCTAACCTGGACTAATCATGGTGATATCATGGCCATGAATTCTCAATAACTCCTCCACTTCCAATTTTTATCGATGCAACATTGAAAGTATTCTATCTGGATGCATAACAGCTTAGTATGGCAACTACTTTGCACATGACTGCAAGAAGCTAAGAGAGTTGTGGACTCAGCTCAGCACATCATGGAAACCAGCGTCCCCTCAATCTGCTCTGCAAATACTTCTTGCTCCTTTAGTAAATCAGTCAGCATAATCAAAGACCACATCCATCCCAGAAATATTCTCTTATCCCCTCTCCCAACGGGCAGAAGATACTGAAGTTGCCCCAAGTGCAGCTTCTATCCTACTGGTGTAAGATACATCAATGAATTTTTTTCAGGGAAATTAACTATTCAATTGCTTGAACACGTGTACACTGTCAGGCCCACATGACAGGCAACTCCCATCTCCACTCTGCTAACAGGAATCGCCTGCTACTTGTTTCCAATTCATCATCTGCAGCCTATTTAGACCCAGCTCTCATCCACAGTCTTTGTTCACCTATACAAACCAGCCAGCAGTTCCCAGCTTTCATTTACCTTGTTGTCTGCTGTGTTTACCATCTGTTCTGTGGCCCCTCATGGATTGTTAATTTGCAGTCTATTATTAACATTATCACTCACCACTAAATCGTCTCTGCTGTTCTGCTTTTGGGTCAAGATCTCTCTACCTTTCCTGACAATGACCAAACCCTTATTTGCAACTAAGTTGAAGATTTTACTGCGGAGATGCACTGGGTTGTCAACTGTCTCGGAAGTGGAGGGGTGGGGGGGCAGAGGATTGGATACTTCAGTTGCATTGGATCTCATGCACTCTGCTGCATCGCACTGTGGAATTCAGCACCACTGCAGGGGAGTGTAGCTGCAATGGGGCTGGCCTTTAACTGTCATGGCCTCTTAGAGTGCTTGAAAAATTAGCTGTGTAGCCGGGAGATGCCCACTGACCTTGAAAACCTAATCAACCTGGCCTTCCAAATTGACAAGTGCCTATTGGAATGATCCCCAACCAGAACCCTAGCTCCATTCTTAGAACCATTCCACGCTCCCCATCATCAACATCTCCAGAATCCATACAGTTAGGCAGTGCTTCCTTAACCCCCTCCCTCAAGAGTGTGAGTGTTTGTGGAGAAATAACTTGAGTGCTTACTATGGAGTTGCCAGTCACCTATGCTTCAAATGCTCACTGTTTCCATGAAATGTTACTGCCAGGTGGGGATGAGGAGACTTCTATCTGGTAAGCTCCCTTTGGCTTCTTGTCCAGCACCATAGCCGAACTCATTCTGTTCTCCTCCACACACACAAGAAAACAACCTCTCCCTCAATGCCACAAAAACAAAGGAGCTGGTTGTGGATTACAGGAGAAATGGAGATGGACTAACCCTTATTGACATCAATGGATCTGCAGTTGACAGGGTAAACAGCTTCAAGTTTCTCGGCATTAACATCATCAACCACAGTCTATTCCAGCTGCTACCATCCAGGAAATGATACTGCAGCATAAAAGTCAGGACCAACAGGCTTTTTTCAGCAGGCTATCAGACTGATGAACTCACGCTGACTTGAGGGTACTCTATATTACATTGACTGTTCTATTTATTATAAAATATTATAAATTACAATGATTGCATATTCCACGTTTAGACGGAGATTTAACATAAAGATTTTTACTCCTCATGTATGTGAAGGATGTAAGAAATAATGTCAATTCAAAGAGGCTCTGGTGGATTCTGGCGCAGCAGGCAATCTTCTGGAGCAGCTTGCAGTCCCTCCCCAGCCTACTATCTCTCACCCCTTCTGCATCACAGCCATTGACGGACAGCCCTTGGGATCTGGGATCGTCAGAGCGTGCACATGGCCTGTGCAGATGAGCATCAGTCAGCGTCCATCCAATTCCTCCTGATTGATTCACCTAATACTCCTCCCATCTTGGTTTGCCCCTGGCTCCTCACTCTGGACCATCACCTTGCCTGGCCATCTGGTTTACTGCTGAGTTGGGCATCCACCTGCTGGACTACCTGCCTGCAACCTCAGTTGATCTCAGCCCATAAGTTCATAGGTATGGAGGAAACCATTGGATTCTCCAAACTCCCACCTCGACTTACCTACTGCTTTCAGTAAAAGGCAAGCCATCACCCTGCCACCACACAGACCACACAACTGAGTGGTTGAATCCTCCCGGGCACCACCTTTGATCTTCCAAAGTGAATGACTTCACACTTTCTCAAGTTGAACTTCATCTGACACTTCTCAGACGATTTCTGCATCTTGCCAATGCCCCGTGGTAACACTTGACAAACTTCTACACTATCCACAACATGGCAAAACTCCATATTATCTGCAAATCTGACTGTGCTTCTCCAAATGTTTATAAATCCTGTCTCTAAGAACCTTCTCCAATAACTTGCCCACCACTAAAGTAAGACTCATTGGTTTATAATTCCCAGGATTAGCCCTGTTCACTTTCTTGAACAAAGGAGAAACAGTTGCCATCCATCAATAATCCGATAATACTCAGGTTTCCAATGAGGCCATCATTGCCAAAGGTGCAGTGATCTTTTCCCTTGCTTCCTTCGTAATCTTAGTCATATCTTATCAGGTCCTACAGGTTTTTTAGAAGTTCTAATGCATTCTGTTTCTTAACATTGACATATTCTAGCATATTAGTCTGTTTTACACTGTCCTCACAATCATCAAGGTCCCTCTTACTGGTGAATACTGAAGCCAAATACTCATTAAGGACCTTCCCTTGTTCCTCAGGCATGCGTTTCCTTTTCTATCCCCGATTAGTCCTATCCTCACTCTAATCATCCTTCTGTTCTTCACATACTTGTCAAACACTCTGGTGCTTCCGTTAATCCTACTCACTAAGGCTTTCCCATGCCTTCATCATGCTCTCATAAATCCATTCTTAAGATCTTTCCTGGCTACCTTGTAACTCCCTGGAGCCCTGTCTGATCTTTGTTTTCTAAATCTTAAATACTGTAAAATTCATTTTTCCTCCAGACTGGATGTTTCACATCTCTTGTCAATCATGGTTCCTTCACCCTGCCTCAACGAGCCAAGCTGACCCAGAACCCCATGCAAATATTCCCTAAGCAAGCTCCACATTTCTGTTGTGCATTTCTGAGTACATCTCTTTCTAATTTACACTCCAGAGTTCCTGACCAATAGCATCATAATTCCCCATCCCCAATTAAATACTTTCCCATACCACCTGCTCCTCTCCCTATCCTAGGCTATGGTAAATGTCAGCCAGTTGAGATTATTGTCTCCGAAATGTTCTCCCACTGAGAGGTCTGACACATGACAAAGTTCACTACCTAATACCGGATCCAGTTTGGACTCTGCTATAGTCAGCCCATCTACATATTGTGTCAGGAATCCTTCCTGGACACACCTCTCAAATTCTGCCCAATCTAAATCTAAAAATTGTTAGTGCATTTGTTGATGTTATTTCAGAATGCATATAAATCAAAAGGTGATGAGCATCATTAATTTTCATTTAATTCCAAACTTGATATGTAATTACTTGCAATGCTGGGCCTCTGTTGTGCTATTACGGTTCCAGTGAAGTAGTTTTAATGTATAAACATCACATTCAATCTCTGTTTGCAGCAAAGGCTTTTTTTAGAATCACATCTGATAGAATGGCTGGATTCTTCCGGATTAAAATCTTTCCTTCTTGTACTCCAGATGCAGGCTGAACCATTAAGTTCTTTGTGAACTTTCTGCATTCATTTCAGATTTTATATTCGGTGTTGTTCTATAATTCTCACAATGTGACAATGCTTACTGTGGTGAACTACATATACCTGTCTGGACACGCCCCTCTGCTGACTGCTCCTGTGGCTCCTCCCACAGACCCCTGTATAAAGGCGATTGGAGGCACTGCTCCTCCCTCAGTCTCCAGGATGTTGTGTGGTGGTCTCTTGCTACTAATCATGGTCTCTTGCAGCTAATAGAAGCCTATCATTCGCCTCCCGTCTCCGAGAGTTATTGATGGTGCATCACTTACAGAAGTGATTGATTGGTTAGCACCCTGCCAGTGAACTAAGAGAGATGAAAAAGCTGGTGATGATCTTCAATTAGAGGAGGCAAAGGGGAGAGTTATTTAAGAGATCATATAAGTAAGTGAAGAGTTGATAAGTAAGTGAATGTCAGGAGCAACACTCTAAATGATGGAGGAACTCAGCAGGCCAGGCAGCATCTATGGAAAAGAGTACAGTCAATGGTTTAAGAACTGGAAAGATAGATGTTCATATACAACATGTAATGATCTGGAATTCACAGCCTGAAAAGGTGGTAAAATCAGATTCAATAATAATTTTGAAACGATGATTAAGTGCTCCATGTGGAGAAACATGCACTGTTTTGTGAAAGAATTGAGCTAATGCATTTATTGCCATTGGTATGATGGGACAACTGTGCTGCTACTCTACTGTCATATTCTGTGAATCAATGATTATTGTAACTGGAGAGCTGCCCTGCTCCTGAAGACCAGAGAGAAAGATGATTAAGTAGGTAAATATTTTATAATTATGTCTGCCAGCAGCTTTTAGGAGGCCCCTAGGGTGCACATTCATTGTTTGTAATCTAATCCTTTCAACTGGATTACTGTCGAATAATGCAGATGTAACTAACCAATTTATTCAGTTTCCAATTATTCAGATATATCCCCTAATGTCCACGATTCATTGCTCTACATGTGAAGAAAGGACTGCAGGATCGAAAGAACATGCTGAAAAATTGCAGTTTTAATGATTTAACAAAGGCCCCTGTTTCCAAAGGATTTTCTGCATGTGAGTTTACCTTGGCCTGAACATTTCATTACTGGTTTTCTTAGCTCTTTGGCTGCAAATTAAACTTTTGCACGTTTTCTTGGCAGAACTAAATATATGGACAACAATCAAGCAGCTTCACCAATTCTTTCCAAAATGGATTGTGATGGGCCTGTGATTGGGCCTTGAGGCAGGAGACCAGATTCTATATTCTGAATTTACGTTCATCTCAGCGGATTTAGCTCACTAAATCAGAATTAAGTTTGGCAGGAGGAGGAAAGCAGAAGACATTTCAATGTGTTTCTTTCTGGGAAATTAACTATCAAATTGCCAGACCATGTGTAAGCAACAGCATTAAGAAATATAAAGAGATACACAAATTCCGACAATAAAATTGTGCTGCTTTGTTTGTTAATATCAGTTCAGAATACCCATAAATCAAAGGGAGATAAGCACCATTAATTTTCATTTAATTCCAAACTTGGTATGTAATTACTTGCAATTCCGGGCCTCTGTTGTGCTATTTCGGTTCTAGTGAAGCAGTTATAATGCATAAGCATTACATTCACTCTCTGATTGCAGCAAAGGTTTTATTAGAATCAAGTTTGATTGAACGGCTGGATCATTACAGGTGAATAAAAAAGTCAATTGTTTGTAAGAATACTATTAGCTTTTGGTGTAATACGTCAAAGAGTACATGCCTGAGCAACAATTACAACAACGGACGGGGCAAAGAATAACTCTTCTACATTGAATACATTTAAAGGAGGTTTATATTTAGAATGGATTTGTATCAATAATGTTAAGGATACAGGTGTATTTTCTCATACATTCTAATAATTTTTTTCTATTGAATAGTGTAGAAGGTTTGAGATAGCTTAAGACAGTTCTACTTTGAGTATTATCAGAAGGCTCCTTTCCTTTCCAGTTCCCAACCCAGTTAAAGCCTGTCCTCTGTGACTCAGTTTCTGTACCCTGAGCCAGAAAGCTATGGGTTTAAATCCCATACCTGACATACGTTAAATCACAGCAAGAGGCGGAGAGGGAAGAGGTAAAAAGAAGCTCGGAGAGAATCTGTTTTTTTTTAACTGATCGGGGCAAAGAGGCTAGACTGCGCAGGTGCGTGACGTAGCACGCCAAAGGTTTTAAAAGGTGAGGAAGTTTTCAATGGTTATTTAAATTGCAGCAAGAGGCGGAGAGGGAAGAGGTAAAAGAAGCTCGGAGAGAAACTGATTTTTTTTTAACTGATCGGGGCAAAGGGGCTAGACTACGCAGGCGCGTGACGTAGCATGCCAAACGTTTAAAAAGAAAGATCGCCATATACAGCGGCCATCGTTGGAGTGGACTGAGGCAGAGTGGGATGGCTTTGGCTAAATCAGGCTTCGGCAAGAACAGGCAGAGGCGAGCTGTGAACGGGGCACAACTGCGCAAGTGTGTGAAAGTCGACCTCTGAGATCAGTGGAGGAATTTAAAAAGCAAGCAGAGGCTGAGGGCGAGCTTCACTCCAAGTGAGGTAGGGCCGGGTAAGCTCCTTTAACTAATCTAATTAGCTTAGGAGTAGGTAATGCAGGCAGTTAGGGCAGTTGAGTGCTCCGTTTGCAGTATGTGGGAAGTCAGGGCGAGGACCGTCCCTGAAGACTACACCTGCAAAAGGTGCATCTAGCTGCAGCTCCTGACAAACCGTGTTAGGGAACTGGAGCTGGAGCTGGATGAACTTCGGATCATTCAGGAGGTAGAGGCAGAAATAGACAGGAGTTTCAGGTAGGAAACTCACTAGGAGTCAGGAGACAGGTAGTTAGGTGACTGTCAGGAGAGGGAAGGGCAATAGACAGGAAGAGCAGAGCACCCCTTGTGGCCGTTCCCATCAACAATAAGTTTACCGCTTTGGATACTGTTGGTGGGGACGACCTACCAGGGCCAGGTTGCAGTGGTTGTGTTTCTGGCACTGAGACTGGACCCTCAGCTCAGAAAGGAAGGAGGGAAAAGAGGAGAGCAGTTGTGATAGTGGATTCAATAGTTAGGGGGACAGATAGGAGGTTCTGTGGAAGAGATCGAGAATCCCGGATGGTCTGTTGCCTCCCTGGTGCCAGGGTCCGCAATATCTCGGATCGAGTTCTCAGTATTCTCAAGAGGGAGGGTGAGCAGCCGGATGTTGTGGTCCATGTAGGGACCAATGACGTGGGTAGGAAGAGTGAGGAGGTCCTGAAAGGTGAGTTTAGGGAGCTAGGTGCCAAGTTAAAGGACAGGACCTGCAGGATAGCAATCTCAGGATTGCTACCAGTGCCACGTGCAGGTGGGTTTAGAAATAGTAAGATAGCACAGATCAACACGTGGCTGAAGACATGGAGCAGGAGGGAGGGCTTCAGATTTAAAGATAATTGGGCAGTTTTTCAGGGAAGGTGGGACTTGCTCCGGCAGGACAGTTTACATCTGAACTGGAGGGAGACAAGTATTTTGCAGGTAGGTTTGCTAGAGAGGCTCCAGTGGATTTAAACTAGATATGAGGGGGGAGGGGAACCAGAATGTAGGAACAGATGTATGGGAGAAGGAAGAAAAAGAAGACAGTAAAGTTCTTTGTACTGTTAGAAATAAACAGAGAGGAAGAGGTGGAGAATTTCTTAAATGCATTTATTTTAATGCTAGGAGCATTAAATGGTAAGAATGGTGGACGAGCTTAGAGCTTGGATTGATACCTGGAAATATGATGTTGTAGCTATTAGTGAAACATGGTTGCAGGAGGGGTGTGATTGGCAACTAAATATTCCTGGATTTCGTTGCTTCAGCTGTGATAGAGTTGGAGGAACAAGAAGGGGAGGTGTTGCGTTGCTTGTCAGAGAAAATATTACAGCAGTGCTCTGGCAGGATAGATTAGAGGGCTCGTCTAGGGAGACTATTTGGGTGGAATTGAGGAATGGGAAAGGTGTAGTAACACTTATAGGGGTGTATTATAGACCACCTAATGGGGAGTGAGAATTGGAGGAGCAAATTTGCATGGAGATAGCAGATATTTGTAGTAAGCACAGGGTTGTGATTGTGGGAGATTTTAATTTTCCACACGTAGATTGGGAAGCCCATACTGTAAAAGGGATGGATGGTTTGGAGTTTGTAAAATGGGTGCAGGATAGTTTTTTTGCAGCAATACATAGAGGTACTGACTAGAGAAGGGGCAGTGTTGGATCTTCTTTTAGGGAATGAAATAGGTCAGGTGACGGACGTTTGTGTTGGGGAGCACTTCGGGTCCAGTGATCACAATGCCTTTAGTTTCAATATAATTATGGAGAAGGATAGAACTGGACCCAGGGTTGAGATTTTTGAGTGGAGAAAGGCTAACTTTGAGGAGATACGAAAGGATTTAGAAGGAGTGGATTGGGACAATTTGTTTTATGGGAAGGATGTATTAGAGAAATGGCAGTCATTTAAAGGTGAAATTTTGAGGGTACAGAATCTTTATGTTCCTGTTAGGTTGAAAGGAAAGGTTAAAAGTTTGAGAGAGCCATGGTTTTCAAGGGATATTGGAAACTTGGTTAGGAAAAAGAGAAATATCTACAATAAATATAGGCAACATGGAGTAAATGAGGTGCTCAAGGAATATAGAGAATGTAAGAAGAATCTTAAGAAAGAAATTAGAGAAGCTAAAAGAAGATACGAGGTAGCTTTGGCAAGTAAGGTGAAAATAAATCCGAAGGGTTTCTACAGATATATAGATAGCAAAAGGATAGTGAGGGATAAAATTGGTCCCTTAGAGAATCAGAGTGGACAGCTATGTGTGGAGCCAAAAGAGATGGGGGAGATTTTGAACAATTTCTTTTCTTCAGTATTCACTAAGGAGAAGGATATTGAATTGTGTAAGGTAAGGGAAACAAGTAGGGAAGTTATGGAAACTATGACGATTAAAGAGGAGGAAGTACTGGAGCTTTTAAGGAATATAAAAGTAGATAAATCTCCAGATCCTGACAGGATATTCCTTAGGACCTTGAGGGAAGTTAGTGTAGAAATAGCAGGGGCTCTCACAGAAATATTTCAAATGTCATTAGAAATGGGGATGGTGCCGGAGGATTGGCGTATGGCTCATGTGGTTCCATTGTTTAAAAAGGGTTCTAAGAGTAAACCTAGTAATTATAGGCCTGTCAGTTTGACGTCAGTGGTGGGTAAATTAATGGAAAGTATTCTTAGAGATGGTATATATAATTATCTGGATAGACAGGGTCTGATTAGGAACAGTCAACATGGATTTGTGCGTGGAAGGTCATGTTTGACAAATCTTATTGAATTCTTTGAAGAGGTTACGAGGAAAGTTGACGAGGGTAAAGTAGTGGATGTTGTCTATATGGACTTCAGTAAGGCCTTTGACAAGGTTCCAGACGGAAGGTTAGTTAGGAAGGTTCAATCGTTAGGTATTAATATTGAAGTAGTAAAATGGATTCAACAGTGGCTGGATGGGAGATGCCAGAGAGTAATGGTGGATAACTGTTTGTCAGGTTGGAGGCCGGTGACTAGTGGTGTGCCTCAGGGATCTGTACTGGGTCCAATGTTGTTTTTCATATACTTTAATTATCTGGATGGTGCGGTGGTAAATTGGATTAGTAAGTATGCAGATGATACTAAGGTGGGTGGCATTGTGGATAATGAAATAGGTTTTCAAAACTTGCAGAGAGATTTAGGCCAGTTAGAAGAGTGCGCTGAATGATGGCAGATGGAGTTTAATGCTGATAAGTATGAGTGTTATATTTTGGTAGGAATAATCCAAATAGGACATACGTGGTAAATGGTAGGGCATTGAAGAATGCAGTAGAACAGAGTGATCTAGGAATAATGGTGCATAGTTCCCTGAAGGTGGAATCTCATGTGGATAGGGTGATGAAGAAAGCTTTTGGTATGCTGGCCTTTATAAATAAGAGCATTGAGTATAGGAGTTGGGATGTAATGTTAAAATTGTACAAGGCATTGGTAAGGCCGAATTTGGAGTATTGTGTATAGTTCTGGTCACCAAATTATTGGAAAGATGTCAACAAAATAGAGAGAGTACGGAGAAGATTTACTAAAATGTTACCTGGGTTTCAGCACCTAAGTTACAGGGAAAGGTTGAACAAGTTAGGTCTTTATTCTTTGGAGTGTAGAAGGTTGAGGGGGGACTTGATAGAGGTATTTAAAATTATGAGGGGGATAGATAGAGTTGACATGGATAGGCTTTTTCTATTGAGAGTAGGGGAGATTCAAACAAGAGGACATGATTTGAGAGTTAGGGGGCAAAAGTTTAAGGGTAACACGAGGGGGAATTTCTTTACTCAGAGAGTGGTAGCTGTGTGGAACGAGCTTCCAGTAGAAGTGGTAGAGGCAGGTTCAGTATTGTCATTTAAAGTAAAATTCGATAGGTATATGGACAGGAAAGGAATGGAGGGTTATGGGCTGAGTGCAGGTCGGTGGGACTAGGTGAGAGTAAGCGTTTGGCACGCACTAGAAGGGCCGAGATGGCCTGTTTCTGTGCTGTAATTGTTATATGGTTATATGACACTTGAACATAAAAGTCCAAATCTGATGTTCCCAAACATTGCTAAAGGTGTCTTTTATCAAATGCAATATTAAATCTATATGATGTCGCAAGATGAACATATAAATGGATGATCATTTAAATGGCTTGAATAAGACCAGGGGCAGCTCTTTTTAGTGTTTCATCCATTATTTGTTTCTTAGCCTCTATCATCAAAAGAGATATTCTTCTTGTTATTACATTAGGGTCATGGATCCACAGAGTGGTGCAGCATCCAAACAGGCCATTCAGCCCAACTCATCTATGCCGACTGAAAGGTTATCTACAGTTATCGCATTTTTATGCATTTGGCCCATATCCTTCTATTTTATCTTAGCCATGTATCTGTCCACATGCTTTTTAAATGCTGTGATTGTATCTGCCTGTACTCCCTCCTGTGGCAGTTAGTCCCACATACCCATCATCCTCTTTGTAAGAAACCTGCCCCTCACATCTCTTTTAAATAGCTTCCCTCTCACTTTAAACTTAGGTCCTCTAGATTTACATTCCCCTGCACTGTCTATGCCCCTCATCATTTTAAAAATCCCTCCTGGCCATAAGAGACATGAAAGCCAATACCCACAAATTAGATGGCTTCAGTTTTGTAATACTATCCTCAACAATACCAAACATGACAGTCAAGGAATTGGGCTTAAAACTAACATTGAAAAGTACAGGAAAAAGTTTGAAGTACATCTTTCCAAAAATTTTCAAGACTCAGACATGTCCAAAACATATGAATTAGTGTGGCCACTCCATTAGTACATTTATCACAGTAGAGGGAAATATCTGCGTAGAAATGAGAGAGCTTGTCTTTAGACATATGAACTCTATATACCACTTTGAATTGTAATAAAGAATGACGAGCACATAATGATGAAGAATTAATCAATTTTAAAATAATCTTGCAGTTCTCTTCAGATATGAAAATCTGCAAATCCTTTTCCCAGTCTCCTTTAATTTTATCTAAAGAGGTCTTTTTCAGTCCCAACAGCAGGCTGTAAATGTAAGATATTGAACCGTTGTCAAAAGGTTTCAGATTAAAAATTGTATCTATTATATTCTTATCTGGACTTGTAGGAAAAGTATGTAGTTGGGATCTTAAAAAATCTCTGAGCTGTAAGTATCGAAAAAAGTGAATATTGGAAAAGTTAAATTTCATTGAAAGTTGCACAAAAGAAGAGAGATTCCCTCCATCAAACACAAATTCTGAAATCGTTTAATACCCAATCTATCCCATTATTTAAAAGATAGGCCAATTAAAGATGGTTTAAAAAAACTATTGGAAAAGATGGGACTCGAGAGGGAGAATCTGAATAAACCAAAATTTTTTCTAAACATTTAGAGGGTGATCTTGCTCAAGTGGAAGGAGGCTGCCCCGCCCACTCATATTCAATGGCTATCTGAAGTTATGTTGTGCCTTGATCTAGAGAAGATTCGTTGTTCGATTTCTGGTTCTGAACATGATTTTCTAATGTTATGGGGACCCTTTCTGAGTTATTTTCATAATCTTTGAACTGTTATTAAAGTATGGATCTGAGCCATTATTATTATAATATTATATGGTAAGGTAATTTTTTTTCTCTTTTCTTCACCAACCAGCTCATTTTGGTAGTGGGGGTGGATTTCTTTAATAAAATACAACTGTTTTATTTTACTTCATTTCATAATTCAATCTTTTTTCTACTTGATTGATTTGGAATATGGGATACTGTGATCATATTACTGTGATTTAAAATGTAATGTAATTCGTATTACTTGTATCCTTGTGAATTTTGTATTTGTATTCATGCAATTTATCTAATAATAATAAAAAATATTGAAAGAGAAAAATCCCTATGTGGTCCCACCCTCAGGTCCTTCACTCCAGCGAGAACAATCCCAGGCTATTCCATCTCTTCTTGTAACTAAAACCCTCCATTCCAGAGAACAGCTTGGTGGATCTCTACTACTTCTAGTGCTATCATGTCCTTTTATGGTGATCAGAACTGAGAATGTGGGTGGAACATTCACCTAGTTTGCTGACATGGGAGTATATCAGTAGTTGCACATCACTGGCTGCAAAGCCCTTTGCGATGTTTTCAGATTAAGAATAATGCGTCTGTGCACGTCTCTTCCTTGTTTGGTAAACCATCCGATTGCTTCACCCGGCACCATCCTGTAGGCCATTTACTTCATCTCTGAATCAGGATTTAATGAAGTTTAATTTTCATGATCCTTGGAAGACCATAGCCCAATGCTCAGTTTTGAGAATCATTTTGCCAATTCCATTTTTACCAAAGAGAAAGCAAGCATATCATGCTATTAAACTATGTGTAGTGATTGAGGATTACATTTATAAAACCCCGTTGTTTAAAAATAGTTAAGATCATCAGAAATTAAACATGATTGTAAATATATTTTTATGTAACGCTTCCATATTCTACATATAGGTTATATTTATTATATTTCACTAATATAGTTTTGAGGTTCATGATGTCTGAATCAATAACTGAGGATCTGATGCAGGATATGGGGATTCAGTGAGCCTTTTAAATCTGGTGCTCCTGGTGTTGCCTCCTCCACGTCGGTGAGACTCGATGAAAATTGGGGTACCATTTCATTGAGAACATTGGTTCTATCCACTGCAAAAGGCAGGATGTCCCAGTGGCTGCTGGATAACCTCTGATGTAAAGGCGGTCTCGCCAATGGGGATGTGTTGCGTTTGAGTTGGAGGGGAAACCAGTCTGGCAGTTGGATGGAACACAAAGTAGCAGGGTGACAAATGAGAAAATTGAGGCACGTTTAGGAGCTAAAGTAAACAAGCTCTGGGGGCCTCAGGAGACAGATAAGTGGGTAACAGTCAGGAGAGGGAAGAACAGGAATCAGACACCAGAGAGTACCCCAGTGGCTGTCCCCATTAACAATGAGTACCCTTGTTTGAGTGCTGTTGGGGGGGGGGACGGCCTACCTGGGGGAAGCAACAGTGGCCGTGCCTCTGGCAGAGAGTCTGGCCCTGTGGCTCAGAAGGGTAGGGAAAGGAAGAAGGCATCAGTGATAGGGGACTCTGTAGTTAAAGTGTCAGACAGGCGTTTCTGTGGACGCAGGAAAAAAATGTGCATGGTAGTTTGCTTCTCAGGTGCCAGGGTCCGGGATGTTTCTGATCGCGTCCACGATATCCTGAAGTGGGAAGGTAAACAACCAGAGGTCGTGGTACATATTGGTACCAATGACATAGGCAGGAAAAGGGAGGAGGTCCTGAAACCAGACTACAGGGAGTTGGGAAGGAAGTTGAGAAGCAGGACCTCAAAGGTAGCAATCTCAGGATTACTGCCTGTGCCCCGTGACAGTAAGTATAGGAATAGAGCGAGGTGGAGGATAAATGCGTGGCTGAGGGTTTGGAGCAGGGGTCAGGGATTCAGCTTTTTGGATCATTGGGACTTCTTCTGGGAGAGGAGTGACCTGTACAAAAAAGAATGGTTGCACTTGAATGCAAGGGTGACCAACATCCTGGCGGGGAGGTTTGCTAAGGCTATTGGGGAGAGTTTAAAATAGAATTACTGAGGGGTGGGAACCAAACTGAAGTGACGGAGGAAAGGGAGGTTGGCTCACATATAGAGAAAGCTAGGAGACAGTGCAAGAGGGAGGATAGGTAGTTGATAGAGAAGGGATACACTCATACTGATGGTTTGAGATGTGTCTATTTTAAAGCAAGAAACATCATGAACAAAGCAGATGAGCTTAGATCGTGGATCAGTACTTGGAGCTATGATGTTGTGGCCATTACAGAGACTTGGATGGCTCAGGGGCAGGAATGGTTACTTTGAGTGCCAGGCTTTAGATGTTTCAGAAAGGAGGGGAGGGAGGCAAAAGAGGTGGGGGCATGGCACTGTTGATCAGAGATAGTGTCACGGCTGCAGAAAAGGAAGAAGTCATGGAGGAATTGTCTACTGAGTCTCTGTGGGTGGAAGTTAGAAACAGAAAGGGGTCAATAACTTTACTGGGTGTTTTTTTATAGACCACACACAATAGTAACAGGGACATTGAGGAGCAGATTCTGGAAAGGTGTAATAATAACAGGTTGTCGTGGTGGGAGATTTTAATTTCCCAAGTATCGATTGGCATCTCCCTAAAGCAAGGGTTTTAGATGGGGTGGAGTTTGTAAGGTGTGTTCAGGAAAGTTTTCTGACACAATATGTAGATAAGCCTACAAGAGGAGAGGCTGTACTTGATCTGGTATTGGGAAATGAACCCGGTCAGCTGTCAGGTCTCTCAGTGGGAGAGCATTTTGGAGAATGTGATCACAATTCTATCTCCTTTACCATAGCATTGGAGAGGGATAGGAACAGACAAGTTAGGAAAGTGTTTAATTGGAGTAAGGGGAAATATAAAGCTATCAGGCAGGAACTTGGAAGCATTAATTGGGAACAGATGTTCTCAGGGAAATGTACGGCAGAAATATGGCAGATGTTCAGGGGATATTGCGTGGAGTTCTGTATAGGTACATTCCAATGAGACAGGAATAGGATGGTAGGGTACGGGTATTGTGGTGTACAAAGGCTGTTCAAAATCTAGCCATGGGAAGGCCTTTGCAAGCATGATTAAAGAAAACCCAAAGACATACTACAAGTATGTGAAAAGCAAGAGGATAAGACGTTAGAGAATAGGACCAATCAAGTGTGACAGTAGAAAAATGTGTATGGATCTGGAGGAGATGGCTGAGGTACTTAAAGAGAACTTTGCTTCAGTATTTACTGTGGAAAAAGATCTTGGCTATTGCAGGGATGACTTACAGCGGACTGAGAAGCTTGAGCATATAGACATTAAGAAACAGGATGTGCTGGAGTTTTTTGAAAGCATCAATTTGGATAAGTCTCCAGAACTGGATGAGATGCACCTAGGCTACTGTGGGAAGCGAGGGAGGAGATTGCTGAACCTCTGGCAATGATCTTTGCATCTTCAATTCGGACAGGGGAGGTTCCAGAGGATTGGACGTTTGCAGATATTGTTCCTTATTCAAGAAAGGGAGTAGAGACAGCCCAGGAAAAATAGACCAGTGAGTCTTACCTCAGTGGTTGGTAAGTTAATGGAAAAGATCCTAAGAGTCAGGATTCATGAACATTTGGAGAGGCATAATATGATTAGGAATAGTTAGCATGGCTTTGTCAAAGTCAGGTCATGCCTTACGTGCCTGATTGAATTATTTGAGGATGTAACTAAATGCATTGATGAAGGTAGAGCAGTAGATGTAGTGTATATGGATTTCAGCAAGGCACTTGATAAGGTACCCCATGCAAGGCTTATTGAGAAAGTCAGGAGGCATGGGATCCAAGGGGGATATTGCTTTGTGGATCTAGAACTGGCTTGATCAAAGAAGGCAAAGGGTGGTTGTAGATGGGTCATATTTTGCATGGAGGTCGGTGACCAGTGATGTACCTCAGAGATCTGTTCTGGGACCCCTTCTCTCCGTGATTTTTATAAATGACCTGGATGAGGAAGTAGAGGGATGAATTAGTAAACTTGCTGAGGACACAAAGGTTGGGGGTGTTGTGGATAATGTGGAGGGCTGTCAAAGGTTACAGTGGGACATCGATAGAATGCAAAACCGGGCTGAAAAATAGCAGATGGAGTTGGTGAGGTGGTTCATTTTGGTGGGTCAAATATGGTGGCAGAATATAGTATTAATGGTAAGACTCTTGTCAGTGTGGATGATCAGAGGGATCTAGGGGTTCAAGCCCATAGGACACTCAAAGCTGCTGCGGAGGTTGACTGTGTGGTTAAGAAGGCATACAGTGCATTGGCCTTCATCAACTGTGGGACTAAGTTTAAGAGCCAACAGGTAATGTTATAGCATATAGGACCCTGATCAGACAGCACTTGAAGTACTGTGCTCAGTTCTGGTTACCTGACTACAGGAAGGATGTGGAAACTGTAGAAAGGGAGCAGAGGAGATTTACAAGTAAGTTGGCCTTTTCTCCTTGCAGCGACAGAGGATGAGAGGTGACCTGTTAGAGGTGTATAAGATGATGCGAGGCATTGATCATGTAGATAGTCAGAGGCTTCTTCCCCAGGCTGAAATGGCTAACACGAGAGAGCACAGTTTTAAGGTGCTTGGAAGCAGGTACAGAGGAGATGTCGGCGGTAAGTTTTTTACTCAGAGAGTGGTGAGTGTGCGGAATGGGCTGCTGGCAATAGTGGTGGAGGCAGATACGACAAGGTCTTTTAAGAAACTCCTGGATTGGTACATGGGACTTGAAAAATAGAGGGCTATGGGTAACCCTAGTTAATTTCTAAAGTAAGTACATGTTTGGCACAGCATTGTGGGCCAAAGAGCCTGTATTGTGCTGTAGATTTTCCATGTTTCTATGTAAGTTCAATAGGTTGACAGACAGAAAAAGGACAGGCAGTGAGGAAGGTTTGATTGGATCAACTGTATTTATTTTAATGCAAAAAATATGACAGGTAATTCTGGGCTTGGATATGTATATGGGACATGGGATCATGGCTGATTTATCACCCCATAACCTTTGATACTTTTACTAATCAAGAACCAGTCAATCTCTGCTTTAAGTATACCCAGTGACATGGCCTCCACAGTTATCTATGGCAGAGAATTCCACAGATTCATTGACCTCTGGCTAAAGACATTCCTCCTCATATTCGAGGAGCTGCTACCGATTCTAATTTTCATAAAGGAACTTGTCATTGAGACTCTGGATGAGTAAAAAATTTCAGCAAGTGCTACAACACTGATAGATGATGTCTTGCTACACTGGGTGAGAAAAGTCAATAAGGAATAGAAGACATAATTCTAAAATGACTACAAGAACATGGAGAGCTGGATATATAAGTGCCTAGCATATTGAAAATAGCAGATTGAGAAAATGACTGAAAAATCATAAAGGATCTTGATTTTAAAAGGGAGGTGCATTGTACAAGACTAACAAATTCATGATGAATCTTCATTCAACCATGATGACCATAAGACATGCTCCAGTAAATTTTATTTTAGAATGAGAGGGAGTCAATACAGACCAGCAGCATCTCCACTTCCTGGGGCAATGCTGCTGGTCTGTATTGACTAAAGTGTTTGATTTGCGGGACCAGGTGAGATAATCCAAATTGTCCACCACATCTTGTGGTGACACCGCATCTTGAGGCTCTGTGTCCACAGAAATCTGCAGTCGACCTCAACAGAGCTTGTCTTCTGCCAAGTGAACACTGGGGTGGGGCAGCACCGACTTCAGTCTGGACATTGCACCACACCATCCCAGACTGCCTCTCTCCTGGCAGCTGTAAATGGCCACACTGCTCCCAACCATTCACCCCTGATCTCTGCCAATAAATCATTGATTCAAACTTGCAGCATATCACATTAACACTGCCGAAAAGAGTCTTGCAATCACAAGAAAAGCAACCAAGATAGTCACTCGCTGTTAGAGTGTATGCCTCCTTCGACTCAAGCAGCAGCACAATGTGCAGCTCCTTCATTTTCCCTGCCAGCGTACTTTAAATTCTTTCAGCAGGGTCTTTCAAATGAACTTTTAAGATTCTTCATGGAACCAGTTTTTTTCAGATCCCAACAACTCTTTGAATGAAAACAAAATCACATCAGCTCTTTTCCCCATGATTGTAAACCTATAACTTTGGGTTATTGATCTACTCACTGCAAGTGAATGACTTCTCACTATCAAACCTGCCATCATTGAAATCTTCAGCATAACTCTACAAAACTGTATATGTCAACGTACATTCTTTTGATACACAGAAAAATCCAACGGAGTCTGAATGGTACCCTCCATAACAAGGGTTATCAACCTTGTTTATGCCATGGAGCCTTACCATTAAGCGTGGGTTCTGTAGACTCAAGACTGGGAACCCCTGCTCTATATGATTTTAACGACATGCACCTTGGTCAGCATGAACAATCTGGGTTGAAGTGCCTGGTTCTGTGCTGTTTAACTCTGTGGATGTATGTTTTTTCTGTATCTATATTCCACATGTCAATCTTAGAGCAGGCATAAATATTTTGTACAATCCTATCGCTACATCTTTGGTCTTGTACTTAATAACTCAGTATCAAATCCAAATGCTTCTTATGCATCAAAATCTGCTCTTGCACATTTGAAAAAATCATTTAAACTGCTTTAGGTTTTGACAGCCAGGGTTAAGCTGAAAATCTATCTCATTACTTTGTATTGAATTGTTAATGCAAATTCTGCTGATCTACACACCAATCCGCACAGATTGTAGTCTTCTGGTTAAGAAGTTCAGGATCCAATTGCAGAGGGAGGTACAGAAGCCCAGGTTCTGTAACTTCTTAATCAGGATTGTGGGAATGATGGTGTTAAATGCTGAGCTATAGTCGATGAACAGAATCCTGACATAATTATTTGTATTATCTAGGTGGCTAAGGCCATGTGAAGAGCCATTGAGACTGCATCTGCCATTAACCTATTGTGGCAATAGGCAAATTGCAGTGGGTCCAGGTCCTTGCTGAGGCAGGAGTTCAGTCTAGTCATGACCAACCTCTCAAAGCATTTCATCACTGTAGATGTGAGTGCTACCGGGCGATAATTATTAAGGCAGCTCACATTATTCTTCTAAGGCACTGGTATAATTATTGCCTTTTTGAATGTATAGGATGTAAGTATATATATTTACATATTTACATTTAGTTCATCAAAAATAAAAGTGACCCTGCACTCAAATTGTTTTCACAGAACTCTTCCAATAGAAAATGGTTTATCAAATAAATTTTCACAATTACCTTTCTTGAACTGATTTTACTATTTTATTCTAGAGTCATATTGTACATTGCAGGAAAACTTAAGTGTAAAAGAAACAATTTTTGACCAATTTTATTCATTAGATTCATGATTAAATGTGTGATTTAACTAAAGTTAAAAGAATACACATGTTGAACTCTGCATGTGATAGCAGAACCTTTCCACCAGATGGCAAAAGATTCCAAATAATCAACTGATAACATCTCCAGTGACTGGACATCCCACGTTATATATTGTCCATTCTATATTTGAATCCCAGGGGTTTTCTGCTTATTGAAACTATTAGCTTTGGTGTTTCTTTGCTTCAGATTGCACTGATTGTTCATCTGCAATGCATGCAGGATGTTTCACTCAGCAGGTTCAGCTGTGACATAGGACACCATCAGGCGCAACACATCACGGCCAATGTGTTACCTGCTTCCATGCTGAGGGCACTGCTGAGTCATACTGCCTTTCCAGCCATTTGTTGACTGTGGGGCCAATATATATATCAATTTTCAAGCTTTGCTGTAGGTTGTGGCTATGCAGAAGTAGGGCACATGCCTTGGTGAGTTTGGGTGAGGGAACAGAGTTGTTTGATGATATGCTCCACAGTATAAATATATATGTCCAGATGAAACGTCTTGACCAAAACACTGACAGTCCAGTTCAGTCCACAGATGCCACCTCACTAGCTGTTCTTTTTTCCTCTATATATTTACAATGTGTGGAAGAGGTTCCAGAGGGTTGGCGAGGAGGTTCTTTATCAGAATGGAGATACAAAAGAGTGCAGATGCTGAAAATCCTGGAGCAACCCATGAAAGAGCTCAGCAGGTCAGGCAGTACCTATGGGGGGAAATGACTCTTCATTTGGCCATTTACCTCTCGAGATACTCCCTGACGCATCGAATTTCTTTAAATAATTTATGTGCTCGTCTTTATCAGAATATTGTTTTGTATTTTTGAAGCTTACATTTGATTTTGACTTCACCGCTTTAACTTAAATAACATTTACATTATTTGTTTTGCAATCCTTCAGTCAGATTGGTTGACGAACTGCTCATTTAGCAATTAAGTGGGCAAGTGCAAATTAACAATTGATAAAGTTTGTTCACTGGACTACCATAGCCTAGTTCAAACTTATGATGAAAGCTTATGTAATCTTTATTTAAATAGCAAAATTAATCAATTTACAATTTTAGATATTATTAACAAATTTCATTAGAAAGAAATAACTTAATTAGTTCAAAGCAAGTTCAACATCTAAGATGAAACAAACTAAATCCTAAATTTAAATCCTCTGAGTTAGTCAATATACATCCTGAACAAAATTAACTTATTTCACAAACATGGTCATTTATTCAAATTTATGATTCAATTATTTATCTTCTGACCGATTTTTTTCCCAATTTAGTTCTTTAAAATAGGTTCTCACTACCCAATATCCTTTAGATGAATCAGCAGCATAGAGGCAATTTTCTGCAGAGCTGTTGCGTAACACACAGAGAGAAGAGAAAAGATAATGGTCCTAAAAACAAGTTTAGAGCATTACATTAGCAGGCAGAAGAAACATGCTACGTTAACCATTTTAGAGTTCAGCAAAAATCACACCGTTATACTAAGTGCAATCCAGTTTTGTTAGTATTTGAGCATGGTCCTCTGAATAATAATCTCAACGTAATAAAGCATTAATATTTACCATTGCAAGGGATTATTTTTAAATGTAGAGTACTTGAACTGCAATGTCACATTGAACATGCAGGTATATAAATTTACAGTTTGTTATCAATTTTGTGTGTGCTGGTTTTGATTGTCTCCGGCACCACAGAGAACAGGATGGATGACTGGGCAAAGCAAGGGCAGTAGCAACTGACATTATATTTACTCAAGCTTTCTGACTGAATGCAATTGGAGCAGCACTGCAATAAATTCTAACGCTCACTTGCACTCTCTACTTGCACCTCCAGCATGGTAGCTCTGTCATTTCAAGCCTCACTGTGCCTAATAAATCTGCCACATGATTTTATATATTAAACTGTGCCCTTTTGCCTGAAGGTCCTAACCATTTCTAGAGAGAATTTACCTTCTAGGTCCCCTTTTCAGATAAATCTTACATAGTTTAAAGAATGAACTACGTTTTCTCTAGTTTAGTAAATGCTTTCTATAGGGGTTGTCACTCAAGGGAAAGCAAGCAAATGACATTCCATTATTTAAAAACTCACTCATGTGATCAGGTTATTTCTGACAAAACAAACATTTACTGTCTTTCTTTAATTGCTGCTGAACTGAGCAGATCATCTATCAGAGGATGTCAAGGATCAACGTTACCCTTAGTGGCCACTTTATTAGGCACAGGAATGTGCTTAATGAAGTGGCACTAGAGTGGAACCCAGTGTGGTCTTCTGCTGCCATAACTCATCCACTTCAAGGTTCGATGAGCTCTGCATTCAGACGCTCTTCTGCACGCCACTATTGTAATGCGCTGTTATTTGAGTTATTGTCGCCTTCCTGTCAGCTTGAGCCAGCCTGGCCGTTCTCCTCTGACCTCTCTCATTAACAAGGTATCTTTTCCCCACAGAGCTGCTGTTTGTTTTTCGCATGATTGTCTGTAAAATCTAGAAACTGTTGAGTGTGAAAATCCTAGGAGATCAGCAGTTTCTGAGATACTCAAGTCACCCCATCAGGCACCAACTATCATTCCATGCCTAGGTCATTTTAATCACATTTCTTCCCCATTCTGATGTTTGCTCTGAACCTCTTGACCATGTCTGCATGCTCTTATGTATTGAGTTGCTGACTCGTGATAGGCTGATTAGATATTTGCATTAATGAGCAGATGTACAGATAGACCTAATAAGGTGGCTACTGAGTGCATAGTTATGGGTCAGCTGTTACAGACAAATATAGAAAGCAGATCTTATCAGTGAACCTGAAGTGTTGCATTACATTGTGTGGATGCTTCTTTGTAATCTAGGTTCATTCTAATAAATACAGTTAATTTCCCCAACTGTGGGAGTGGGACTTGAACAAAGAGCTCTGAGACTTTAGTCCACATTTCTGAGTTACAAGTTATAGAGTCAAAAAGTCATACAGCACGGAAACAGGCCATCCAGCCCATCAAGTCTGCACTAACCACCGGGCACCAATTTACACTCATCCAGTTTTATTCTTCCCACATTTCCATCAGCCCTTCCAGATCCTGCCACTATCACACTCAACTACACTGTGGAGAACTTGCAGCAGTGAACTAATCTATCAGTCTCCTGGTCATTCAGTTCATAGAGAAAACGTGCAAACTCCACACTGAGAGTGCCCCAGGTCTGGAATGAACGTGGACCACCGGAGATCTGAGGTAGTGGCTCTGTTAGTCCCACTGTACTGCCCTAGTCTAGGAATATAACCACTGCTAAAATATAATGCTCTATGTCAGTATAATATACTGCAGAGACGTATATTATAATATACGTATAATATACTGCAAAGACATCTCTGCAGAGTAACGTTTCTGCAGAGACCATAAATCAAAGGACTAATTTACTCAAGAGCTACTCTAAGGTTAGATGACATTAGCTTTATTTGTCACACATATATTGAAACATACAGTGAAAAGTGTCGTTTGTGTCAAATCAAATCAGCGAGTATTCTGCTGGGCAGCCCACAAGCGTCGCCATGCTTCTCGTGCCAACACAGCATGACTACAGCTCACAAATCCTAACCATATGGCTTTGAAATGTGGAAAGAAACCAGAGTATCAGAGGAAACCCATATGGTCACGGGGCAAAGCACAAGCTTCTTACAGGCAGCAAGGGGAATTGAACTCTATCTTACAGCTGGTGCTCTAATAGTGTTATTCTGACCAGCACGTCACCATACTGCCCCTATTAACAAGATGAATAATTAACAAGCACAGTGAAATTCAGAAACTGTTGAGCCTAAAACCTTTTGAAGGGGTTCTCTGAGTTATTTTGAACACTACCAGATCAAGCTTATATTAGTATCATTTTGGCTTCAGTAATAGTTTTGACCCCTCATTCTTCAAAGATCAATCATTTCCAAATTGAATAATGGAACTGTGCTATAAGAGAAGAGAAAGTGTGCAGAGGGGCCTGGGCCAGTGGGACAGCATCAGAGAAAAGATGATGTTAGAAATAGGAGAAGATTTATGGATTAAATTGTGTTTGGAGGGCACATAGAAGAAGGCTGGTCAATACCTCTGCTGAGCTGCAGCCAGACAGAACCGCATGTGAATATGACATAATGACTGTGATACTGAAAAACAAGGAGAATGGGTGCCAAATGTTTTTGGTTTCAATGTATTTCAATAAGATGAATTAAAAAGAAATCTGACAATATTAATCAAGAATGCAATTACTTTATTAGAAATGGTTAATGAACTTGAGAGTTAAAAGACCAAGGAAACCAACTTCCCATCCATGAACTTTTGTCTGCACTTCTTGCTTCCTCGGTAAAGGAGCCTGCATAATCAAAGATCCCACTCTCTCTGGACATTCTCTCTTCTCCCCTCTTCCATTGGGCAGAAGATCAAGGGCCTGAAAACCATGTACCACCAGGTTCAAGGACAGCTTCTATCTCACTGTTGTAAGACTATTAAATGGCAGCCTGGTACGATAAATGGTTTCTTACCCTCACAATCTACCTCATTCTGACCTTGTAACTTATTGTCCACCTGTACTTCACTTCCGTTGTAACCGTTTTCACTTGAACTACATGGGAAACTACCCTTATACTTGAGACAACTACCCAAGGTAGTTCAGAAAAGATAATAACATGAATAGAAGACTGGTTGACTGGCAGAAGGCAGAGAGTGGGAATAAATAGGACCCTTTCTGGCTGGCTGCTGGTGACTAGCAATATTCTGTAGGGGTTGGTGTTGGGTCTGCTATGTTTCATGCTATATGTTAACAATCTAAGCTCAACAAAAATTAGAGGAAAAACATCTCATATTCCTCCTGTTTGGCCTAAAGTCCAATGGCATGAACATTGAATATTCTAGTTCTAGTTAAACTCTTCACTCTGGTGCGTCTTTTCCTCCCCCACTTTCCTGATCCTCTTCTCGTCCTTCCATTTTTGTCCCCTTTTCTACTCCCTTCCTCTACCCCCATTATCAGCCCTTGCCCCCTCCTTGTTCCATCACACACACACACACACACACACACACACACACACACACACACACACACACACACACACACACACACACACACACACACACACACACACTCCACCTGTTCTTCTCCTCCTCCTCTCCACTAACCATTCCCTCCCCCACTCCCATCCAATCTGGTTCTTTTTCCATCTGGCATTCACCTCTCCCATACTAGCTCCATTATCACTCACTCAGTTTCTTTTACCAGGTTCCAGCAATGGCAGATCTAGTGTCCTGCTTATCATAGTCCAGTAGCTGGGCAACACACAACGTTCACCCACCAGTCCTCCTACCTCACTCCACCTGCCTTTTTTGTTTCCTCTCTCTCTGCCTCCATCTATCATCCCTCTGCCACTGTTTCTCAATTCCACCGCTGGCCCCTCTCCAGCCCTACCCAACCTGTCACAACCTACCCAACATCTTCAACTCCTTCTCAGTCCATCAATCAGCTCAGGCTTTATCCCAAAACATCAATAATTCCTTCTCCCTGCTGAAACTGCCTGACTGACTAAGTTCTACCAGTATATCGTGTATTGCTCCAGATTCCAGAATCTGCAGTCTCTTGTGTCTCCCTAAAGGAATCTAGTGTTAGTCTTAGAGAAAATAAGACAACAGGTAGATAGATTAAAATTTCAATATTAGTGTCATTTCCAGTACACAAGTTTGAAGAAGAACAAAGTAATTGTTATTCCTGATCTGACACCACACAAGAAAACACAAAAAGATAAAGAACACAATAATAAAAAAACTAAATAAATATAAATATGTAAGTTAGCTTAGATACATAGATTGATTGTATGTCCATAAAGTGAACTAGGCACGGGAGTATCTTTACATAAGATAACTCTGACAGGAAATGATAAAGTAGTGTTGGTGGGGTTTGTTGTCATTTCAAGGGTAAATAAAGAAAGGATGGAGACAAATGTCTTTCCACTGTGTGCTTCAAAATGAAATCCAAATTAACTCATGCAGGAAATAACATAAAACAGCATACATGCAAGAGATGGTCCTCATACAAATCGAACTGCACCTGTAGCGGCCAGAACACTCCCCACCTGCATCCATAGGATGGCAATTGAAGCAAAAGTCAAATGGCCATTCACTATGTCTTTAGTAAATGAAGATAGTCTCAGAGACTGGTCTTGAAAACAGTTTTACTGCACAATCTTTAACCATTTTCACTTTGAAAATACAGGCCATGATGTTATTGGTGAGGATCAGCAAGAAATTCTGAACCAGTTAACCATGAGGAGAGGGTGAGCTGATGAACTTGGAGCCCTCTTTTGGCATGATCAGCCAGGTTGAAATCAGTAGCAGCATAGTTGCATTGGCTCTTCTGGGTTGATCACCTGATGCGATGGTCCCTTTTATGTATGTAAACATAGAATCTCCTGTTTCGTTCACTGTGTAACCGATCACATCCTTGTTGTCAGTAAAGAACTTGATATCATCTAGTTCTGTGTCCAGCTCATCAGTTATCATCTCTGTCATCTCAACTGCTACAACAGCAGCACCAAGTTCTGGCTTTGGTATGGGGACATTTTGTTTGGGAGCAAGTTTGGCCTTGCACAGAATGAATCTATCTTTTTTTAAAACAATATTTTTATTGAATTTTATATATATTTCACAGATGCAAATAAACAATAATAATAATTAATTTAAATAGTGAAACATCCTCATATCTTTCACAATCATCAAAGGAAAAGAAATATAACATTTCACATTTTTCCCATATTTAACAAAGAAATAAAATAAAAACACATCAGAAAAAAAACCGTAGAAGTACTCAACAACACACAGCTATTTCAAAATGACTGTGCACCTGACATCCAAGAAACTCCAAAAAAGGTTTCCACACATTGTCAAATTCTCCTACCCTTCCTCTGGTTATGTAAGCCAGTCTCTCCAATGAAATACAAGACACCATCTCCTTCACCCATACATGTATCGAAGGTATATCCATTTTTCTCCAAGATAAAGCTATCATCCTCCTGACATGCAGGAGTCCAAAGTCAATTAAAATTGACTGTTTTGGACTAACAGTAAAGTTCTTTGGATATATACCTAGTACACACATTTTTGCTTGGTGGGGCACCTTTAATCCAACAATCACAGATATAGTCTGAACAACGGTTTTCCAGTATTTTTTTTTAACTTTGGACAGTCCCATACACAGTGAAGCAGAGTACCCTTTTCATCTAAACATTTAACACAAGTGTCCGGGGTGTCAGAGGACCGACGGTTCAGTTTGACCGGGATAATATAAATTCCCATTAACGATTTGTGTTGTAATAGCTTCATTCTCATGTTAATTGATTGCTTTTGGGCTTTTAAGCATGCCATTTCCCACTCAGTTTCTTGTATGTCCTCTTGAACATCCAGTCTCCATGCCTCCAACCTGTCAATGGTGGACTCCTTATCATATGACATCAAAGCTGTATAGAATAAAGAACTCTGACTCCTCCCCTTTAGGTTTAGAAGTGTACGATTTTCAAGATGTGATAGTGGTGGTTCAGATATTAAATGCCTATATTTTGATAGTATGAAATGTTCCAGTTGCAAATATTTAATAAGTGTTTTTTAGGAATATGGTATGTCTGACACAATTGATCAAATGTAATAAGATTACCATTCATATAAAGGTCCTCTATTTTCTGTACTCCTTTGTCTGCCCAGATTCTGAAACCACCATCTGCTCTTCCTGCCCTGAAGTATGTCTTGCCCCATATTGGGGAGAAGCGAGAGATGGGAGGAGTGTCTTTAATATGCTGATGTGCTTTATACCAGATGTCAATAGTATTTTTGAGGAAAGGGTTCTCGGTTGTTCTATTCAGATTTCTTGGGTCTGCAGAGTATAGATAGAGCTTTAACGGGAGGTTTGGTACTGATGCCTGTTCAATATTCACCAAGGCTGGAAGGGCCTCCATTGAGAAATAAAACATTGCAGAACGTATCTGAGCAGACCAATAATACTATTTCAGGTTGGGGAGCTGTGGCCCACCCCTTTCATATGGCAGGTATAGCAGCCTACGTCTCAGTCTAGATTTTTTATTATTCCAAATGAATTTACTAAAAATACTATTAAGCTTATCAAAAAATGATTTTGGTAGTGGGAGAGGAAGTGATTGAAAAAGGTATTGAAATGTTAGTAGTATATTCATTTTGATCATGTTTATACCGCCAATCCTTGATATGGGAGTTGTTATCCATTGATCCAACGTCTCCTTCACTTTGCCCACTAGTGGATCATAGTTTGTTAGGACAATCGTTTTAATTTTAGGGGTAATTTTGACACCAAGGTAAGTAAATCCTTCCTTTGCATTTATAAATGGGGTTTTTATGACTGGTTTCAATCTTTCTTCTTTCAAAAATAGTATTGATGGTTTTGAGTTGTTAATGTTATAACCAGAGAACTGTCCAAACAGTTCAATCTGTTGCATTAAGTTTGGAATAGTGACAGATAAATTTGTTAAAAAAAGAATCATGTCGTCAGCATATAAGGATATTCTATGTTCCTGTCCTCCTAGCTGGATGCCAATAGGCCTGTCTGCGTTCTTATTGCCATAGCCAGGGGTTCTATGGCCAATATAAACAACATCAGTGACAAAGAACATCCCTGGTGAGTAGATCACTCCAAGATGACTGGTTTAGAAACTACACTATTTGTAAACTCACTGGCTATTGGATTTGAATATAAAATCTGAATGCATTTAAGGAAGTTCTTTACAAATCCAAATCTAGGCAATAAATTAAATAAATGTGGCCATTCTATTCTATCGAAGGCCTGTTGAGCATCTAGTGATAATACTACTGTATCTTTAGTGTCAAATTTTGCATCAATTATGTTAAGAACTCTTCTAATATTATGGAATCCTTGGCGTTTTTGCACAAAACCATTCTGATCATTATGAACTAGATGTAGGATATAAGGATCTAACCTTCTTGCTAAGGCTTTACAAAGTATTTTTGTGTCTGATCCAATTAAGACTTATCGGTCTAAATGAGGAACGTTCTGTAGACGGTTTGCCTGGTTTCAAGATCAGCGTTATCATTGCCAGCCTTAAAGAGGGTGGGAGAGTTCCATTCCGATAAGATTTGTCATACATATTTAAGAGTGGGACTAGTAATTTTCTTTGAAATGTTTTGTAGAATTCAACTGGTAGGCTGTCAGGCCCTGGCGCTTTACCACTGTTAATATTTTGGATAGCCTGTGACATCTCTTCAATCGTTATACCTCTATCTAACTCCTTTTTTGCATCTTCTGTCTGTGTCTGGAATTGAAACTGATCAAGAAATGTGTCCTGTTCTTCTGAGGCTTCAGGACATTCTGATCTATATAAATGCTCATAAAATTCTCTAAAACTGTTATTAATTTCCAATGGGTCTACTGTTAGGCTTCCTGAAGAGGTTATTATACTGTTAATTGCTCCATCAGACTGTATTTTTTTAATTCTCCATGCCAAGAGTTTCCCAGCTTTTTCTCCTTGATTGTAATAAGATTGCTTCAGCCACTCTAAACTTTTTGCAGCTTTATCAGCAGATAATTTATTACATTTGGCTCTCAAAATTAGTAGATCTTTTTGTTTTGTTGGATGATCCCTTTCATTTAGTTCTATCTCTAAAGATTTAATTTATTTTTCCAAAGTTTCCATCTCTATTTTTTGCTGTTTGGCCTTGGAGCTTGTATAACTAATGATTTCTGCTCTAATATATGCCTTGTGCTGGCACTAGTTTGAGCTGTATTTAACTCAAAATAACTATCTATTTTAGTTTCCACAAGTTTAACAAAGTCTGGGTTTTGTTGCCATCTCACCTGAAATTGCCAGTTAGGGGGACTGTGAATAAATTTCTCTATATGAACACCGAATGAAATAGCAGCATGGTGGCTTATTACCATGCTATCATATCAGCAACTTTTAATCTTTGATAAGAGCTCCCTTGAGACAAGAAAACAATCAGTACGAGAACAAGAGTACTTGAATGAGAAGAGTATTCTATTTTGCCAGGTTTTGTTCTCTCCATACTTCAACCAAATTTATGTCCACAATGTATTGTTCTAGTAATTTTCTAGTTTGTGCCTTATAGGTATCACAGCCTGTACAGCGATCCATTGCTGGGTTTAAAGTGCAACTGAAGTCTCCTCCAATGATATAAAAGCCTCATAAAGTGAAGCTTCACTGCATCCAGCAGCGCCTATGCAATGGCACCGATAGCTTTAGTTGATGCATCACGAAAGATGCAGACTTCTCGCTTTTGAACTGAAGAAAGTGGAATTGCTATGTAGGCTCTTGGAATCTTCAAATATTTAAGATCCTGAAGGGTAGAACACCACTGCTCAAGGTTTTCTTTAGGGCGTGGGACATCTCAACTCTCTGAACATGAAGCATCCCTAGTTACTGACTGGAGCAGCACACACAGGAGTGTCAAATAGGCTGCTGGTAGTCAATAGCACACCATGACATGTAAAGGGTCTTTTGTTATCAGTGGCTTGGGAAGGTAAGGATGTCCGTAACAAGGCCCCATCCAAGGCCCAGACTGACCAGCGTTGAAGGGAGTTCCTGTCTAATATCAAGACTTCACCGGCCCCCAGCCAGATTTTCAGATGGGAAACATTACATGACCTCAGCACTGTTGGATGTGATCTTTTGCAATTTGACAACAGACTGTGCCAAATGCTTTCAGTTCACTGACTGCTTCTGCTGCGCTAGAAAATGATTTGAGACAATAAACAACACAGAATTGCCTTTCTGTGTACCTCTGCCCTTCAGTCCCAATTTCCTTCTCCCATAAGAACATAAGAAATAAGAGCAGAAGTAAGCCATCCAACCCATCGAGCCTGCCCCGTCATTCAGTAAGATCATGGCTGATCTGTCTGTAAACTCAGCTCCATCTGCCTGCCTTTTCCCCATAACCCTTAATTCCCTTACTATGTAAAAACCTATCTAACTGTTTCTTAAATATACTTAGTGAAAAAGCCTCAACTGCTTCCCTGGGCAGAGAATTTCACAGATTCACCACTCTCTGGGAAAAACAGTTTCTCCTTATCTCCATCCTAAATCTTCTTCCCTGAATCTTGAGGCAATGTCCCCTAGTTCTAGTCTCCCCTACCAATGGAAACAACTTTCCTACTTCTATCTTATCTACCCTTTTCAAAATTTTGTATGTTTCTATAAGATCCCCTCTCATTCTTCTGAATTCCAGAGAGTTTAGTCCCAGGCGACAATCTCTCCTCATATGTTAACCCCTTCATCCCTGGAATCAACCTGGTGAACCTCATCTGCACTGCCTCCAAAGCCAGTATATCCTTCCTCAAGTATGGAGACCAGAACTGCACACAGCACTCCAGGTGCAGCCTCACCGGTACCCTGTATAGTTTCAGCATGACCTCCCTGCTCTTGAATTCAATCCCCTAGCAATGAAGGCCAACATTCCATTTGCCTTAATAACCTGTTGTACCTGCAAGCCAACTTTTGCAATTTATGAACAAGCACTCCCAAGTCCCTCTGCACAACAGCATGCTGCAATCTTTCACCATTTAAATAATAATCTGCTCTTCTATTATTCCTTCCAAAGTAGATGATCTCGCATCTACCAATGTTGTATTCCATCTGCCAGACCTTGGCCCACTCACTTAACCTATCTATATTCCTCTGCAGGCTCTCCACATCCTCTGTACAGTTTGCTTTTCCACTTAGTTTAGTGTCATCAGAAAATTTTGCTACACTACACTCAGTCCCCTCTTCCAAATTGTCAATGTAAATGGTAAACAGCTGCGGGCCCAGCACCGACCCCTGTGGCACCCCACTCACCACTAACTGCCAACTGGAGAAACTCCCATTTATACCAACTCTCTGCCTTCTATCGGTTAATCAAACCACTATCCATGCCAATACACTTCCTCAGACACCATGCATCTGTATCTTATTTATAAGTCTCTTGTGTGGCACCTTATCGAACGCCTTCTGGAAATCCAAGTATACAACATTCACCTGTTCCCCTCTATCCACTGCACTCATTATGCCCTCATTAGATGAACTCTTAAGGCGATAGTTTGCTACAACTATTGAGGGATAGTTACCAAATACATGAACTATCATACAGTACTCCAGAATTTCATTGTCCATTTAGTGGTCATGAAACTACTAGAATCCTCTCTCACAAGCTGTGAAACATTTTTCCTTCTCTTTTTAAATCTGCTCCTAGGAAAGTAGAGATGTCAGGCAAGATAGTGCAATGCTCCTTGTGCAAGATCTGGGAAGGAAGGGAGACCTCCCATATCCCTGACGACTACAACTGTGAGAAGTGCATCCAACAGCAGCTCCTAACAAACCACGGTAAGGTGTTGGAGCTGGAACTGGATGAACTCCAGATCATTCGGGAGATTGAAGGGGTGATCAATAGGGTATATAGAGACGTCACAAAGTGCAGGACACAGGAAAGTGGGTAACAGTCAGGAAGGGGAAAGGAAGTAAAGAGCCAGTGCAGAGTAACCCCGTGTCCATTACACTCATCAAGAGGTATATCACTTTGGATACTGCCGGGGGGTGGGGTGGGGGGGGGGGGGGGATGACCTAATAGAGGATAGTCACAATGGTTGGGTCTCTGACGTTAAGTCTGCCTCTGTGATTCAGAAGCGAAAGGGGAAGAAGAGGCATACTATGGCAATTGGGGATTCAATACTTAGGGGAACAGACAGGAGGTTCTGTGGGTGAGAACAAGATTCCCGGGTGGTATGTTGCCTCCTGGGTGCCAGGGTCCAGGATATCTCGGATCGAGTCCTCAGCTTTCTTAATTGAGAGGGTGAACAGCCAGAGGTTGTGTTCCATGTAGATACTTCTGACATGGGTAGGATGAGTGAAGAGGTTCTGCACAGGGAGTTCAGGGAGTTAAGTGCTAAGTTACAGGGGAGGACCTCCAGGGGTATGATCTAAAGACCGCTACCTGTGCCATATGCTAGTGAGGCTAGAACTAGGCAGATCATACAGGTTAATATGTGACTAAGGAGTTAGTGTGGGAGGGAGGGCATAAGATTTTTCAATCATTGGGTTCTCTTCCAGGGACAGTGGGATCTGTAGAGAAAGGATAGTTTTCACCTGAACTGGTTGGGGACTAATATCCTAGTGGGAAGGTTTGTTAATGCTGCATAGTAGGGTTTAAACTAGAGTTGCAGGGGGATGGGAACCAGAGAGCCAGAACATTTAGTGGTGAGATTGTGGAAGCAGATGTTGGTAAGACCTCAGACAAAGTTAGCTATCAAAAGGTTGAGCTTGTTGCGACAAAATCGAAAAGGGTCAATACAGGACTGAAAGTTATGTATCTGAATGCATGCAGTATACAGAACAACATAGATGACTTAAGGTAGATGAACTTGCAGCACAGTTGCAGATTGCCAGGTATGATCTTGCAGGCATCACTGAATCACGACTGAAAAATTACAGCCGGGAGCTTAATGTCCAAGGATACACATTGTATTGAAAGGATAGGCAGGGAGGCAGAAGGGGCAGCGTTACTCGGTTGGTAAAAAGTGAAATCAAATAATTAGAAAGAGGTGACATAAGGTCGGAAGGTATTGAATCATTGGGGATAAAGCTGAAGGACTGCAAGGTTAAAAAGACCCTGATGGGAATTGTAAACAGAGCTCCAAACAGTAGTCAGGATGTAACCAAATACTTACAACAGGAGACAGAAAATGCATGCCAAAACGACAATGTTACAATAGTCACGGGGGACTTCAATATGCAGGTAGATCGAGAAAATCATGTTGGTGCTGGATTACAGGAAGGGAAATTTCTAGAGTACCTATTTGATGGCTTTTTTAGATCAGCTCATGACTGAGCCCATGAGAGGATCAACTATTCTGGATTAGGTATTGTGCAATTTAGCAGAATTGATTAGACAGTTTAAGGCAAAAGAACCTTTAGGGGTAAATAATCATAATATGATCAAATTCACCATGAAATTTGAGAAGGAGAAGCTAATGTCAGATGTATCAGTATTACAATAGAGTAAATGGAATTACAGAGACGTGGGAGAAGAGTTGGACAGAATTGATTGGAAAAGAACACTGGCAAGGATGATGGCAGGGCAGCAATGTCTGGAATTTCTGGTAGTAATTTGGAAGGCACAGGATATATACATCCCAAAGAGAAGGAAGTATTTAATGGAAAGATGGCACAACCGTGGCTAACAAGAGAAGTCAAAGCCAACATAAAAGCCAAAGAGAGGGCATATAATAGAGCAAAAATTAGTTTGAGTGGATTATACTGTTTTTAAAAACTAGCAGAAGGCTACTGAAAAGTCATTATAAAGTCATCCCTGGACTGTGTGAAAGGGCAATAAACAATTTTCACTAATTACGGGTTATAGAGAGATAGATGGATATGTTATTGATCCCAAAGGAAATTACAATGTCACAGTAGTATTACAAGAGCACAGATAAACAAACATACTAATAGTGAAGAGAGGTAAGAAAAAATAAAAAAATAAGTCAACTCAAACAGTCTAACAGTAGGGAGTCAGCTCACTTCCCTGGCTATAGGCTGTCTCATTGTAGAGCCTAATGGCCGAGGGTAAGAATGACCTCATATTGCATTTTTTGGAGCAGCACAGTTGTCTTAGTCTATTACTAAAAGTGCTCCTCTGTTCAGCCAAGGTGGCATGCAGAGGGTGAGAAACATTGTTCAGAATTGCCGGATTTTCCTTAGGGTCCTTTGTTCTACCACGGCCTCCAGTATGTCCATTTTGACTCCTATAACAGAATCTGTTTACAGTAATCTGTTAATTGAGCCTGTTGACATCACTCGTGGTGATTCCGTTGCTCCATCACACTACTACATAGAAGATTGTACTGGTAAAACATGTGAAGGAGAGGCCTGTATACTCAAAAGGCCTGTATACCTCCTCGGGAAGTAGAGGCAACTCTAGCATTCTTGTACACAGCCTCTCTCTCAGCGCTCCACTCAAGTCTGTCATCCAGGCACACCCTCAGGTACTTGTAGGTCCTCACCACATCCACGTCCTCACCATCAATAGTAACAGGGGACAATGCAGGCTTAACCTTCCTAAAGTCCATCACCATCTCCTTTGTCTTACTGATGTTGAGCCACAGATGATTCAGCTTGCGCCATTTGACAAAGTTCTCCACCAGGGCCCTGTGTTGATCCTCTTGATCTCCCTTTATACAGCCAACTATTGCTGAGTCATCAGAGAATTTCTGCAGATGACATGATGCAGTGTTGTATCTAAAGTCAGCGGTATACAGGGTAAACAGGAAGGGAGCCAATACAGTCCCTTGTGGGGCCCCAGTTCTGCTTATAGCCATGTCTGACACACAGCTCTGAAGCCACACAAACTGTTGTCTGCCAGTCAGGTAGTCCATTATTCAGGATACAACGGAAGTGCCAACTTGCATTGAATGGAGCTTTTCCACCAGCATTGAGTGCTGCATGGTACTGAAGGACACTTGAGAAATCAAAAAACGTGATCCTCACAGTGCTGCCCAGCTTATTCAAATGGGAGTAGGCTCTGTTCGGCAGGTAGATGACAACATCGTCGACTCCAATCTGCTCCTGTAGGCAAACTGCAGGGGATCAAGGGCTGATCTGACCAGGGGTCAGAGGTGAGACAGGACCAGCCTCCCTAGGGTCTTCATAACGTGTGAGGTCAGGGCCACTGGACGGCAGTCATTCGAGACTTTCGGCTGGCCCTTCTTGAGTACTGGGACTACACATGATGATTTCCACACTGTCGGGACCCTTTCCAGGCTGAGACTCAGATTGAAAATGCACTGGAGAACTCCACACAGCTCCTCAACACACTCCTTCAGGACCTTGGAGTTCAACCATCTGGTCCCAATGCTTTGCCATGTCTGAGTTTCCCCAGAGCCCTTCCCACCTGCTGAGTAAGTTATAACCAGCACAGTAGAGTACCAGTTAGCATAATGCTATTCTGGTGCCAGTGACCTGCGTTTAGTTCACACTGCTGTCTGTGAGGAGTTTGTACAGGTTTCTTGTGGCTTCCTCACACATTCCAAAGACAAACGGGTTACTAAGTTAATTGGTCACATGGGTGTAACTGGGTGGCACCAGCTCATGGGATAGAAGGGCCTGTTACCAAGCTGTACGTCTTCTGAATTGTCAAAGGCTAAAGATCTGCTGTGGAGAGAGTGGAGAGCACAAAGTTGCTTGGTGCGCACATAACCTGGACCCATCACACCTCCTCATTCGTCAAGAAGACACAGCAGCATCTATAGTTTTTGAGGAGATTGAGATGTAGAATTCTCTCTGCCCCTATTCTAACAACTTTCTACACGAGCACTATCGAGAGCAGCCTGTCTGGCTCCATCGTCATGCGGTATGGAAGCTGCAAGACACTGGACCACAAAACCCTACAGAGGATATGAAGAACCACCAAGAGGGTCCCAGGGCTCTCTCTCTCCCCTTATTTGTGGAACATGAACCTAAAAAAAAAGCAGTGGCAGGACAAGAGGGAGTGCAGGAAACAGTATCCACATCAGTAGCAAGAATGAAGGAAGGAGAAGTCTACGACAGGGTGGAAATCAGGAGAGATTAACCAATAAAAAGATATAATGGTGCAAAGTCAGAAGGGGTGATAATGGAAAGACAATTTAGAATTGGGCCCAGAGGAGAAGTGAATTCATCTGTGAGATTGTTCACCTTCATCGCTGGTCACTATGATCAAATTCGCAAGGCCAAGTGAGCGGCAAGATGGAGGAAATGGCATGGAGTGAGTTATTCTGGAATGAAAGGAAAGCAATAACCAGAGAGCTAGAAATCACAAAAGAAGTGAGAAGTACAGAGGTAAAACAGTTCAGGAAAGAAGTAATCCAGTCTGATCTCTGGAAGGCAATAGAAATTACTTTTTGCAAACTACTTCCTGCAAACTGACAGGCTGATCAACACCTCCACCATTCCCCCCACCATCTCTCCATTCACATCAGGCACTCCTCTCCACAGCCCTTCAGCACCCTTCATTCCCACTCCCCATGCACTGCAACTTTATGCATATACTCAACACCTTATATCTACACTGACACACTACTGTGTTTTCATATAGCCTGCTGCTACCAAGAAGAGTTCCTCTTGCCAAGAGTCATCTTGTCACTTCATCATTTCCTGTCAGAGTCACCTTATGCTCAGATATTCCTCCAGCTAGAGTCACTTCATGTGCATGCAATCAGTCTATGTATATAAGCTGGTCATATTCAACGGTAACTTGTACGTGTGTCATATAGGTTTGTTTTCATATCAATATTTATCGTGTTATATGATGCTATATTGGAACCAGGGTAACAAATATTTTGCTCTCCTTTACAGTTGTGTACTTAAGAATGGCAATAAACAATCTTGAATCTTGTATATAGCACCTTTGCTATTTTGGTTGACAGTAAAACTGAATTTTATTTGAGAGACTTGAGAGGCAGGACAAGATGATGCTTCAAAGAGGATATGTTGACAGAAGAGGAGTGCTCAACCAAGGTGTGATTCCCACGTGAGAGCTACACTTCCAGCCTGCAGTTTGATGAAGATAAATGGTAAAACAAGTAATGAGACCGGAGGATTGATTAAGGTATCTTCACTCATTGACCATGGGGGGGCTCTTTAATGGTCAGGGTCGACCATGGATGTTGTGTCCTAGCTGTCTACATGTGGTTACACAGGCCAGGGCAGTACAATATGGAGAACAAGCTGTTGCCCTTGCAGCAGGCTCCCCCTCTCCAAGCAGCTAACAAACCTAAAGGAACGGCAGAGACCAATACAATTTCACACTAGTGACATTGCAGGAATTGCTAGTCTGCATTGAACTCAATGAGGAACTGCCTTAGGGACTTTGGCTGTAGATTTTTTCTTGAGGTTTACTCCCAAAGCTTTCTCCGTGATTAGGTATAGCAGCATAACAGCGGAGGTTTGAGATCAGAGTTTTTTTTCTCCTAGATTAGCTGGCAACTATGGCTAACACTATGGCAACTACGGTTCCTAACTGCTCCCCAGGGCTGTGTGCTCAGTCCACTGCTGTTCACTCTGCTGACCCACGACGGGTGCTGCAACACACAGCTCGAGCCACGTCATCAAGTTCGCCGATGACACGACCGTGGTGGGTCTCATCAGCAAGAACGACGAGTCAGCATACAGAGAGAAGGTGCAGCAACTAACAGACTGGTGCAGAGCCAACAACCTGTCTCTGAATGAGAACAAAACAAAAGAGATGGTTGTTGACTTCAGGAGGGCACAGAGTGACCACTCTCCGCTGAACATCGATGGATCCTCGGTAGAGATCATTAAGAGCACCAAATTTCCTGGTGTTCACCTGGTGGAGAATCTCACCTAATCCCTCAACACCAGCTCCATAGCAAAGAAAGCCCAGCAGCGTCTCTATTTTCTGCGAAGGCTGAGCAAAGTCCATCTCCCACCCCCCATCCTCATCACATTCTACAGGGGTTGTATTGAGGGCATCCTGAGCAGCTGCATCACCGCCTGGTTCGGAAATTGCACCATCCATTGTAACAGTTTATTCCCCCAAGCCATCAGACTCCTCAATACCCTGAGTCTGAACGTACACCAACCTACTGCCCTCTACTGTGCCTGTTGTCTTGTTTATTATTTATTGTAATGCCTGCACTGTTTTGCGCACTTTAAGCAGTCCTGGGTAGGTCTGTAGTCTAGTGTAGTTGTTGTGTTGTTTTACATAGTTCAGTGTAGTTTTTGTATCGTTTCATGTAGCACCATGGTCCTGAAGAACGTTGTCTCATTTTTACCGTGTACTGTACCAGCAGTTATGGTCGAAATGACAATAAAAAGAGACTTGAATTGAGTTGACTTAACGTGAATTTCCAAACCTTTGTGCCGCCTGAATGCTGGTGCATCCTTTGTATTATTTAATGCCACAATTCTATTATCAACTTTGAGTTCAATCTAACTGTCCACCCTCCTGCGAACTTTCACTACCTCCTACTCAATTAAAGCAACTCACAGTCCAAATGAACGTGTCATTTGATGTAACAAACAACACACCTGTGGGTGTACTGGCAGGCAGTCCCAGCATAACCTTTGGTGTGTTGGTTGTTAATGCAAATTACGCATTTCATTGTGATAAATAAATCTACCTACAACCTGCACCTCTCCCCACTAAAGCCTCAATTTCCCACTCTAACACTGACTCACTCATGCAATGGCTGCTCTGCTTAACCCTAACTTGTTTTTATTCGATATTTCCAAGTGCCTAATCATATGCAATGTCTCCTCAAGATTGTGGAACGTAAAAAGTTCTGACTGTCCTTGCTTGCTTCTTTTAAACTCTGGCTTAAACTGATATGTCCTTGGGAGCTGTGGCATGCACAATGTAGCAACTATCATAGAAACATAGAAAACCTACAGCACAATACAAGCCCTTCGGCCCACAAAGTTGTGCCGAACATGTCCCTACCTTAGAAATTACCTAAGGTTACCCATAGCCCTCTGTTTTTTAAGCTCCATGTACCTATCCAAAAGTCTCTTAAAAGACCCTATCGTATCCGCCTCCACCACTGTTGCCAGTAGCCCATTCCACGCACTCACCACTCTCTGACCCCAATGGTCAGCTGAGAAGATCATCAGGGTCTCTCTTCCCACCATTACAGACATTTACACTCCATGCTGCATCCGCAAAGCAAACAGCTCTATGAAGGAACCCACGCACCCCTCATACAAACTCTTCTCCCTCCTGCCATCTGGGAATAGGCACCAAAGCATTCCAGCTCTTACGACCAGACTATGTAACAGTTTCTTCCCCCAAGCCATCAGATTCCCCAATACCCAGAGACTATGCCCTCTATTGCACCTATTGTCTTGTTTATTATTTATTGTAATCCCTGCACTGTTTTGTGCACTTTGTGAAGTCCTGGGTAGGTCTGTAGTCTAGCGTAGTTTTTTATGTGTTGTTTTTATGTAGTTCGATGTAGTTTTTGTACTGTTTCATGTAGCACCATGGTCCTGAAAAATGTCTAATTTTTACTGTGTACTGCACCAGCAGTTATGGTCGAAATGACAATAAAAATTGACTTGAGTTGACTTAACAAGCCCCGTCCGCCCAAAGCTCATAGTTTTAAGGCACCAGTAACCTGCCTTTGTCCCCTCTTTTGTCAGTAGAAATGGTTCCACCTGACTTAGTAGCTAAGCCACATGTGAAGGTCTGGAGCTGGACTTGGTTGCCGGAGCTTATTTGAAACATATGCCATTGGGAGCATTTAATATGTAGTGGGAGCTTGTCCCCATTACCCTCCTCCCTTGACCCATGATTATGACAACCTTAAGAAAACATGACTTCATCCAGAACAAGGGTAAAATCTGTCTCATCATCCATTACACCTTCTTGGAAAGATCTTTGTTGACAGGAAATTTATATTCTGAAGTGGGAGGGTGAGGAGCCAGAGGTTGTGGTACATATAGATACCAATGACATAGGTAGGAAAAGGGAAGAGGTCCTGAAAGGAGAATATAGGGAGTTAGGAAGGCAGTTGAGAAGAAGGACCGCAAAGGTAGTAATCTCAGGATTACTGCCTGTGCCACGTGACAGTGAGAGTAGGAATGGAAGGAGGTGGAGGATAAATGCGTGGCTGAAGGATTGGAGCAGGGGGCAGGGATTCAAGTTTCTGGATCATTGGGACCTCTTTTGGGGCAGGTGTGACCTGTACAAAAAGGATGGGTTACACTTGAATCCCAGGGGGACCAATATCCTGGTGGGAAGGTTTAATAGAGCTGTTAGGGAGGTTTTAAACTAATTTGGCAGGGGGAAGGGAACCGGAATGATGGAGCGGAGGAGAGGGAAAACAGAAATAGATCTAAGGTAGTGAGCAGTAAGGATGTAAGGAAGGACAGGCAGGTGATGGAGCAAATTTGCAGCCATTGAGATGAGTTGCAGTGCAATCAGTGCAAAAAGTACCAAATACTGGACTTAAGGTGTTATACTTAAATGCACACAGCATAAGGAATAAGGTGGATGATCTTGTTGTACAGTTACAGATTGGCAGGTATGTTATTGTGGCCATCACTGAGACGTGGCTAAAGGATCCATGTGTCTAGGAGCTGAATGTCCAAGGATACACAGTGTATTGGAAGGATAGGCAGGTAGGTAGAGGGAGTGGCATGGCTTTAATAGTAGGAAATGATATTAAATCATTAGAAAGAGTTGACATAGGATTGGAAGGTACAGAATCTTGATGGGTTGAGCTAAGAAATCGCAGGGGTAAAAGAACCCTGCTGGTAGTTATCTACAGGCCTCCAAACAGCTGCAGTGAGGTGGACTACAGACTACAACAGGAAATAGAAAAGGCTTGCCAGAAGGGCAGTGTTATGATAATTGTAGGGGATTTTAACATGCGAGTTGATTGGTAAGATCGGGTTGGCACTGGATCTCAAGAGACAGACTTCGTACAATGTCTATGAGGTGGCTTTTTAGAACAGCTTGTTGTTGAGCCCACTAGGGGATCGGCTGTACTGGATTGAATATTATGTAATGAACCAGAGGTGATTAGAGAGATGGAAGTGAAGGAACCCTTAGGAGGCAGTGATCATAACAAGATTGAGTTCACTGTGAAATTTGAGAAAGAGAAGCCGAAATCCGATGTGTCGGTATTTCAGTGGAGTAAAGGAAATTACAGTGGCATGAGAGAGGAACTGGCCAAGGTTGACTGGAAAGGGACACTAGCCGGAAAGATGGCAGAGCAGCAATGGCTGGAGTTTATGCGAGAAGTGAGGAAGGTACAAGACAGATATATTCCAAAGAAGAAGAAATTTTTGAATGGAAAAAGGATGCAACCGTGGCTGATAAGAGAAGTCAAAGCCAAAGTAAAAGCAAAGCAGAGGGCATACAAGGAAGCAAAAATTAGTGGGAAGACAGAGGATTGGGAAGTTTTTAAAAGCTTACAAAAGGACACTAGAAGGTCATTAAGAGGGAAAAGATTAACTATGAAAGGAAGCTAGCAAATAATATGAAAGAGGATACTAAAAGCTTTTTCAAGTATATAAAGAGTAAAAGACAGGTGAGAGTAGATATAGGACCAATAAAAAATGATGCTGGAGAAATTGTAATTGGAGATAAGGAGATGGCGAAGGAACTGAACAAGTATTTTGCATCAGTCTTCACTGAGGAAGACATCAGCAATATACCAGACATTCAAGGGTGTCAGGGAAGAGAAATATGCACAGTCACAATTACAACTGAGAAAGTACTCAGGAAGCTGAATAGTCTAAGGGTAGATAAATCTCCTGGACCAGATGGAATGCACCCTCGTGTTCTGAAGGAAGTAGCAGTGGAGGCTGCAGAGGCATTAGCAATGATCTTTCAAAAGTCGATAGATTCTGGCCTGGTTCCGGAGGACTGGAAGATCGCAAATGTCACTCCGCTATTTAAGACGGGGGCAAGGAAGCAAAAAGGAAATTATAGACCTGTTAGCTTGACATCGGTGGTTGGGAAGTTGTTGGAGTCGATTGTCAAGGATGAGGTTACGGAGTACCTGGAGGCATATGACAAGATAGGCAGAATTCAGCATGGTTTCCTTAAAGGAAAATCCTGCCTGACAAACCTAGTGCAATAGAGCATTGGCAGGAAACAGAGAGTGGGAATAAAGGGATCCCATTCTGGTTGGCTGCCGGTTACCAGTGGTGTTCCACAGGGTCCATGTTGGGGCTGCTTCTTTTTATGTTGTATATCAACGATTTGGATTATGGAATAGATAGCTTTGTGGCTAAGTTTGCTGATGATACAAAGATAGGTGGAGGGGCCGGTAGTGCTGAGGAAACAGAGAGTCTGCAGAGAGTCTTGGATAGATTGAGGGAATGGGCAAAGAAGTGGCAAATGAATTACAATGTCGGAAAGTGTACGGTCATGCACTTTGGTAGAAGAAATAAACGGGCATACTATTATTTAAATAGGGAGAGAATTCAAAGTTCTGCGATGCAATGGGACTTGGGAGTCCTCGTGCAGGATACCCTTAAGGTTAACCTCCAGGTTGAGTCGGTGGTGAAGGCGAATGCAATGTTGGCATTCATTTCTAGAGGAATAGAGTATAGGAGCAGAGATGTGATGTTGAGGCTCTGTAAGGCACTGGTAAGACCTCACTTGGAATACTGTGTGCCGTTTTGGGCTCCTTATTTAAGAAAGGATGCGCTGACGTTGGAGAGGGTTCAGAGAAGATTCACTAGAATGATTCTATGAATGAGAGGGTTAACATATGAGGAATGTTTGACTGCTCTTGGACTGTACTCCTTGGAGTTTAGAAGAATGAGGGGGACCTCATAGAAACGTTTCGAATGTTGAAAGGCATGGACAGAGTGGATGTGACAAAGTTGTTTCCCATGGTGGGGGAGTCTAGTACGAGAGGACATGACGTGAGGATTGCAGGGCGCCCATTCAGAGGAGAGATGCGAAAAGATTTTTTTAGCCAGAGGGTGGTGAATCTGTGGAATTTGTTGCCACAGGTGGCAGTGGAGGCCAAGTCATTGGGTGTATTTAAGGCAGAGATTGATAGGTATCTGAGTAGTCAGGGCATCAAAGGTTATAGTGAGAAGGTTGGGGAATGAACTAAAGGGTAGATTAGATCAGCTCATGATGAAATGGCAGAGCAGACTCGATGGGCCGAATGACCGACTTCTGCTCCTTTGTCTTATGGCTTTATTCTAGAGTCAGGCCAACTATAAAACCAAAACAATGAGTGAAACACTTTGTAAGATTTGGCCCTGGGAAGAATTAGTGAGGTAATGGGATAAGGGTCTGAGGTTATTTTGCACTAAAATGCAGTCATGAGTGCTGTGGGAGCTTTTAGGACCAAGCAAAGGAAACTACAAGATATGACAAAAGGGGGTTAATGCTGGCTTAACAGCAAAATGGAAGACACTGTGCTGTGTGCTGGATAATTTTGGCTTGTCATAGAACATAGAACATAGAAAATCTATAGCACATTACAGGTCCTTCAGCCCACAATGCTGTGCTGACCATGTAACCTACTCTAGAAGCTGCTTAGAATTTGCCTACCGCATAGCCCTCTATTTTCCTAAGCTCCATGTACCTATCTAAGAGTCTCTTAAAAGACCCTATTGTATCTGCCTCTACCACCTCTGCTGGCAGTGCATTCCACGTACCCACCACTCTCTGTGTGGAAAACCTACCTCTAACATCCCCCTAGTATTTGCATCCAAGCACCTTAAAACTATGCCCCCTCGTGTTAGCCATTTCAGCCTTGGGGAAAAGCCACACGATCAATGCCTCTCATCATCATGACACATCAACAGAGGGCAGGCGACAAAAAGCTGCAAGATTGTGAGGAAGAGGGTGAGGTAAAGAGATGAGAGAAAAGGGGGGAAATAAGGAGGAAAAAGCAGAAGTTATGGTCTCAGGTCTGGAACAGGAGCCAATATTTGCACAGGAATAGACACTGAGGCAAGTCTGATTATATGACAGAAATATAGATAGGCCATGAAGTGAACAGCCTGTATAGAGAAGGTTTAACTGCAGAATAAGATGAGATTGGAAGCAAAAGGTCAAAGTTGACACAGATCACTGATTCCATGGATTATCAGAGGCTAAGGAGCTTGAGCAGGTGAATATTTCTCTTCAATGCCTCAATAACTGATCATTAATCCTACTACCAAAGAGAGAGTCAAAAGTCATTTAAGTAGAACAAACCTGTTAGATAATTATAATAATTGATTATTTAATTGATAATGTGTGTAATGCAGAGCAAAGAGAATAACTAGAGTAACTTAGTTTTGTCAGCGAAATGAACATTCACATAATGACACTAATTAACAAATCTGTGGCCCTGCTCCAATTCTAATGGGTCATTTTACAATATTTACGCAGAATAATCTCTCCACATTTACTTTCTCCAAACCTTTGTGCTGCCTGAATGCTGGTGTGTCCTTTGTATTATTTAATGGCATGATTCTATTATCAACTTTGAGTTCAATCTAACTGTCCACCCTGCCTGCGAATTTACATTACCTCCTACTCAATTAAAGCAACTCACAGTCCAAATGAACGTGTCATTTGATGTAACAAACAACATGCCTGTGGGTGTACTGGCAGGCAGCCCTAGCATAACCTTTGGTGTGTTGGTTGTTAACGCAAATTACGCATTTCATTGTGATAAATAAACTTGAATCTTCAAAGTTCAAGGTTATCAAATTACATATATGTTATCATATACATCTTGAATTTTGAATCTTGAATGAATGAAAGCAATGCCAGTCCATATGAAGGGTTTCAACCTGAAATACTGACTGTCCATTATTCAACAGATAAATCTCCTGGACCTGATGGAATGAACCCTTGGGCTCTGAAGGAAGTATCTGGAGAGATTGCGGAGGCATTGACAATGATCTTTCAAGAATCGATAGATTCTGGCATTGTACCGCATGACTGGAAAATTGCAAATGTTACTCCGTTATTTAAGAAGGGTGGGAGGCAGCAGAAAGGAAACTATAGAACTGTTGGCCTGACATCAGCAGTTGGAAGTTGTGGGAATCGATCGCTAGCGATGAGATTATGGATACCTGGAGGCACATGACAAGATAGGCCAAAGCCAACATGGCTTCCTGAAAGGAAAATCCTGCCTGACTAACCTACTGCAGTTTTTTGAGGAAGTTACAAGCAGGGTAGACAAAGGAGATACAGTAGATGTGGTGTACTTGGACTTCCAGAAGGCCTTTGACAAGGTGCCACACATAAGGCTGTTTAGCAAGATAAGAGCCCATGGAATTACAGAGGAGTTACTAGCATGAGTGGAGCATTGGCTGGTAGGCAGAAAATAGAGAGTGGGAATAAAGAGATCCTATTCTGGCTGGTTGTCGGTTACCATCGGAGTTCCACAGGGGTCAGTGTTGGGACAGCTGCTTTTTACGGTGTATGTCATTGGTTTGGACAATGGGATTAATGGATTTGTGGCTAAATTTGTCAAATGTACAAAGATAGGTGGAGGAGCGGGTAGTGTTGAGGAAACAGACACCTTGCAGAGAGACTTAGATAGTTTAGGGAAATGGGCAAAAAAGTTGCAAATGAAATACATTGTTGGACTTTGGTGGAAGAAATAAATGGGCAAACTATTATTTAGATGAGGAGAGAATTCAAAATGCAAATATGCAAAGGGAGTTGTGCAGGATACCCTAAGGGTTAACCTCCAGGTTGAGTCGGTGGTGAAGAAGGCGAATCTGATGTTGGCATTCATTCTAGAGGTATAGAATATAAGAGCAGAGATGTGATGTTGAGGCTCTATAAGGTACTTGTGAGAACACACTTGGAGTATTGTGTGCAGTTTTGGGTTCCTTATTTTAGAAAGGATATACTCAGATTGAAGAGGGTTCAGAGAATATTCACAAGAATGATTCCAGGAATGAAAGGGTTACCATATGAGGAACATCGGGCAGCTCCTGGGCTGTATTCCCTGGAGTTCAGGCGAATGAGGGGGGATCTCATAGAAAGATTTCAAACGTTAAAAGGCCTGAATGGATTAGATATGGAAAATTTATTTCCCATGGTAGTGGAGTCTAGGACAAGAGGGCACAATTTCAGGATTGAAGGACGTCCATTTAGAAAAGAGATGTGGAGAAATGACTTTAGTCAGAGGGTGGTAAATCTGTGGAATTTGTTGCCATGAGCGACTGTGGAGACCAAGTCATTGGATGCATTTAAGGCAGAGATAGATAGGTTCATGATTAGCCAGGGCATCAAAGGGTATGGGGAGAAGGCAGGAGAGTGGAGATGACTGGAAGAATTGGATCAGCTCATGATTGAATGGCAGAGCAGACTCGATAAGCCAAATGATCTACTTCTGCTCCTATATCTTATGGTCTTATAGATGCTGCTTGACCAGCTGAGTTCCTCCAATATCTTGCTAATGGCTCCAGATTCCTGCATATGCAGTCTCATGTGTTTCCACAAGCATAATGGTCCAGTCATACTTACTTAATTATTGCCATTATGCCACTGCAGCTTAGGGCAGAAATAAAGCTCCCCCATCTCTGGTGATGTTCAGGGTTCCTTCATTGTTGTCAGTAGCTTCCTCTTGGTTTTCATCACAGTCAGCAATACAAGTCCCCGGTGGAGACTCAGGAATACAGTCACACGGACAAGGAATCTTCATTGCTGTTTTCATAACAATTTTGTTACTGGTCAGGGTTGTTAGCCCTGAGCTGAACCACTGAGGTCCGATGTACCACTCTTAGCCTGGCCTCCATCTTGGACCAGGGCATAAAACCCTGACTCCAGACAACATAGCTCTCTGGGTCATTGAGGCACGCAAGCCTCCAATCCCTACAAGGTTTCTCCAATCATGTAGTATTTAAAAATAAGGAGCCCAAAGCTGAAGTAATGATCCAGAGGAATAATTAAAATAGTGTTCAGGCTAGCAAATAACATGAATACATTTTTACTTAGTCCAGGTAATAGAATGCCCATTAATCAAGGATCTAAGTTGCCTGAACTTCTGCACTCAATCCATGCCCTCAACCACCCCCACTGTATCCTCTATGATGGAAAATGCATCCCCAAAAACAGTACCTTGAAAAAGTACAGTCTCGTTTTATAATTTAAAATACATTGAAGTTCAACTTAATCTACAAAACATTGTCCCTCATGTCAAATCAAAATAAAAATGTCAAAGCCTGTCAACAATTCACTTAAAATTAAAAACCAAAACGGTGAAAAAGTATTCACTCCCATTGGAATTACTGCACTAACTTTCCTCAGGTGCTATACCATAGTTACCTTTCCAACTTACTCAATTTGTTAGAAAATTAGAGGATTGCCTGTAAGGTCCAACAGCATGGTAGATTTTCAACAGACCAATCAAAGCTGAAGACAATCAAGCATTTAAGGTACAGTGGTATGCAAAGGTTTGGGCATCCCAGTCAAAATTTCTGTTACTGTGAATAGCTAAGTGAGTAGGAGATGAACAGATCTTCAAAAGTCATAATGTTAAAGATGAAACATTCTTTTCAACATGTTAAGCAAGATTAGTGTATTATTTTTGTTTTGTACAATTTTAGAGTCAAAAAAAGGAAAGGAGCACCATGCAAAAGATTGGGCACCCCAAGAGATTTGAGGTCTCAGATACTTTTCAGACCTTGATTAGCTTGTTAGGGTTATGGCTTGTTCACAGTCATTGTTAGGAAAAGCTAGGTGATGCAAATTTCAAATCTTTATAAACTCCTTAAACCTTGTCCCAACAATCAGCAGCCATGGGGTCCTCTAAGCAGCTGCCTAGCACTCTGAAAATTAAAATAAATGAGGCCCACAAAGTAGGAGAAGGCTATAAGAAGATAGCAAAGCATTTTCAGGTAGCCATTTTCTCAGTCCGTAATGTAATTAAGAAATGGCAGTTAACAGGAATGGTAGAGGTCAAGTTGAGGTCTGGAAGACCAAGAAAACTTTCCGAGAGAACTGAGAGAAAGGCAAATCAAACACCTGTTTGACTGCAAAAGATCTTCAGGGAGATTTAGCAGACTCTGGGGTGGTGGTGCATTGTTCTACTGTGCAGTGACACCTGCACAAATATGACCTTCATGGAAGAGTCGTCAGAAGAAAACCTTTCCTGTGTTCTCACAACAAAATTCAGTGTCAGAAGTTTGCAAAGGAACATCTAAACAAGGCTGATGCATTTTGGAAACAAGTCCTGTGGACTGATGAAGTTAAAATAGAACATTTTGGCCGCAATGAGGAAAGATATGTTTGGAGAAAAAAGGATGCAGAATTTCATGAAAAGAACACCTCTCCAACTGTTAAGCACGGGGGTGGATCAATCATGCTTTGGGCTTGTGTTGTAGACAATGGCACAGGAAACATTTCACTGGTAGAGGGAAGAATGAATTCAATTAAATACCAGCAAATTCTGGAAGCAAACATCACACCACCTGTAAAAAAAGCTGAAGATGAAAAGAGGATGGCTTCTACACCAGGATAATGATCCTAAACACACCTCAAAATCCCCAATGGACTATCTCAAGAGGCGCAAGCTGAAGGATTTGCCATAGCCCTCACAGTCCCCGACCTAAACATCATTGAAAATCTGCGGATAGACCTCAAAAGAGCAGTGCATGCAAGACGGCCCAAGAATCTCACAGAACTAGAAGCCTTTTGCAAGAACGAGTGGGCAAAAATCCCCCAAGCGAGTATTGAAAGACTCTTAGCTGGCTACAGAAAGCATTTACAAGCTATGATACTTGCCAAAAGGGGTTTTACTAAGTACAGACCATGCAGGGTACCCAAACTTTTGCTTCGGGCCCTTTTCCTTTTTTGTTATTCTGAAACTGTAAAAGATGGAAATAAAAAAGTAATATTGCTTAAAATATTAAAGAAATGTGTCATCTTTAACTTTATGCCTTTTGGAAATCAGGTCATCTTTTACTCGTTTAGCTATTCACAGTAACAGAAATTTTGACCGGGGTGCTCAAACTTTTGCATGCCACTGTAAATCAGGGAAATGATAATAGAGAAAGCACAGATCTGGGGAAGGGTACAAGACCATCTTAAAGGCACTGAACATACTTTGGAGCTCATGCAGTTGATAGAGAAAAAATGGAAAGAAAATCAAACTACAGCCACACTGCCTAGGTCAGGCAGTCCTTCTAAACTTATTTGCGGAGAGCAATGGCACAAACTATGCAAGTACAAAAAAGAAACAAAAAAGAACTAATACTAATAATAAATAAATAAGCAATAAATAAGGGGAAATGAGATGAAGAGTAACTGAAAGTGATTACATAGGTTGTGGGAACTGTTTAGTGATGGGGCGAGTGAAATTGAGTGAAATTATCCCATCAGGTTCAAGAGACTGACAGTTGAGGGGTAATAACTGTTCCTGAACCTGATGATGTGAATCCTGAGGCTCCTGTGCCTTCTTCCTGATGGCAACAGCAAGAGCAGGACCTGGGTGCTGGTGGTCCCTGATGATGGATGCTGCTTTCCTGTGACAATGCTCTGTGTAGATGTGCTCAGTGATGGGGAGGGCTTCACCAGTGAAGGACTGAGCCATATCAACTACTTTTTTGAACAATTTTCTGTTCAAGGATATTGGTGTTTCCATACAAAGCCATGATGCATCCAGTCATCATACTCTCCACAACACATCTACAGAAGCTTGTCAATGTTTTTAGATGTCATGCTGAATCTTCACAAACTCGTAAGGAAGTAGAGGTGCTGCTGTGGTTTCTTTATAATTGCATTCAAGTGCTGGGCCCAGGGCAAGTCTTCTGAAATAATAACACCATGAATTTAAATTTGCTGACCCTCTCCACCTCTGGCCCTCCAATGTGGACTGGTTCATGGACCTCTAGTTTCATTCTTCTGAAGTCAATAATTAGCTCTTTGGTCTTGCGGACATTGAGTAAGAGCTTGTTGTTGGGGCATCACTCAGCCAGATTTTCAAGCTCCTTCCTAAATGTTGATTTATTGCTGTCTTTTAATTCAGCCTATGACAGTGATGTCATCAGCAAACTCCTTCCTCTCCAACGGTGATGTCTTCAAAACTTCTGTTGGCATTTCTGTAGCTCTGTTTTTTTTTGATGTGATGGGGTTATTAGCCCCATGCCCAACCCTCCTCCTTTCACAGCTGGGCTTGGGACCATCCATGGTGGAGTAATGACAAACTTGAAGTCTCAATAAATCATAGTTTGACTCTGAAAAGAAAATCACCTTTACAAATGTGCATTTAATAAATGTGGAAAATACATTATAATAAATAAATTATACCTTGTCCTTTCAAGCCACTAACTAATATTACAAAGCTTCTCTTTATAGATAATGCAGAGGTTAGAGGCAGTACTGAAACATGAGGATAATTAAACTGAACAAAAAAGCAAGAAAGTATTGCACACCTCTGGCTGTTTATAGAAAAATGTACTATTTCAGTAACAAAAGACAACTTATACAGTCAGATTAATTGCTAATATAGTATAAAATCCTAAAATAATGCAGTGACATGTGTTAGATTATTTAATAATCTTGCATATAGCAAATTATTTTAAGTCTCAAGGGAGCTCAAGAATGATGATTCACATGAGTTATGGAATCTTTAAATTTTAGAATAACAAAAGCTGTCTGAGGACATACCTTTCATAGCAATTGCTTCCTTCTGAGGGATCTTGCTTTCTTAGACTTCAGCAGGAAGGAGAAATTAAACCAAGGGTGTTTGCAATTCCCAGATGTCAAGTTTAAGTTCAAGCTTATTGTCATTTAACCAAATGCATGTATACTGCCAAATGAAACAATGTTTCCCAGACCAGGATGCAAAATACAGGACAAATAAATCACACACACACACACAACTCATAAAGTAATACCACAAATGAACTCACGAATAATAAAATATATTCCAAAAGACTGACATTTAACATAAGGTGCATTTACAACACAAGTTAAAAAGTAAACAATATAACACAACTGGCGCTTCCCACTTGATGAGACCTGGGTGGTGGTGGTGGCAGGGAGTTCAGTACTCGCTCGGGTTGGGGAAGAAGCCGTTTCCCATCCTAACAGTCCTTGTCCTGTTGCTATTGTACTTCCTGCCTGATGGCAGGGGGTCAAAGAGATCGTTGGATGGATGGGAAGGATTGATGACAATGCTAAGAACTCTGTTCATGATAATTATTTTGGATGATCCTTTTAGCAGTCCTTGCAGTCAGATGCCTGTACCAGATGGTGATGCTGCTGGTCAAGACATCCTCAAAGGTGCTTCTACAAAAATTGGTTAGAATGAGGGAATGGAGCCTCGCTTGTTGCCTCAATCTCTTCAGGAAGTAGAGGCGATGCTGTACTTTCTTGGCTAAAGAGGAGAGATCGTCTGTTATGTGCTCTCCCAGAGACGTTGGACTCTCTCTATGGAGGAGCCGCTTATGTGCAGAATGGAGAGGTCAGCCTGCACCTTTCTAAAGTCCACAATCATCCCTTTAGTCTTGGTTACATTGAGACTCAAGTTGTTGTCTTGCACCATTATATCAGCTGCATTACATCCTCTATATGTGCCATCTTTCCGTTGTAGCTGATGAGACCAACCACTGTTGTGTCATCAGCAAACTTGATGATTCAGTTGCATTGGAAATAGCAGTCAAGCGTCAACAGTGGGCTGAGCACACACCCCTGGGGGGCACCAGTGCTCAGCATGATGGAGCTAGAGATATTGCTGCCAACAAGAACTGTTTAGTCATTTGGTCAAGAAATCCAAGATCAAGTTACAGAGAGAAGTGTTGAGACCCGACGAGGACAATTTTCTCACCAGGTTCTGAGGAATGATCATACTAAACACTGAGCTGAGTTGATAAATGGCAGCATGGTTTATGAGGCACCGTTTTCCAGATGGGACAGGACGGAGTGGAGGGCAGAAGCTATGGCATCGCCAGTGAGCACTAAGTTGCATTGATTCACCAAATGGAGAGGCAACATGGTGTTGGGAGGCAGTACTGAGGACAAATGACAAGCTTAACCTAGATTTTTTACACTTGCACAACTTTATTTCGATCAGAGATGAGATTTTTTTTAACTTTATTGAACAAACACATATCTACAAATAAACATCGGCTATCAGTCCACAGTCCACTGCATAATTGTAAATACTTGTATTAACAATACCAGGGGTGGAAGAGAGTAGGAGCAAGAGAAAGAAGAAACAAAGAGCACATACATACAATTACACACAAACATACACATGATCCACATACTTTACATCACCCCTCAATGTAGATTTACATCTATTTTAAATAAAATCACAGTCCTCAGTAAATCAACTCAAGTCCCACATTTTACCAGGCCCCTGTATGGGCCTCTCACTGTGCGAGGTACATTATAACAGAGTTCTGTCTTTCCAAGTAAGAGTCCATTTTCAGTTGTAAACTTGCAGTGATATTTTCCATACAGTTCACTTCTTTCAGTCACTGTATCCATTGTTCCAAAGTGAGTGGATGAGATTTAAGCCAGTTGACAGTTATCAATTTATGAGCAATCAGAATCAAGACTCTTAATGTGTACAGTTTATTCTTCTCTAATGCAGATTGCAGGAGACTGCCTAAAACTAAATGACTAGGTTCAAAGGGTACACTTATATCTAAAATCCTTCTTATTTCCTCAGTGACCTTGTACCAAAATTCTCTTAATTTGGGACAGTCACAGAACATATGTGCAAAATCTACCACTAAGCCACAGCAGCAAAGTCTGCTGTTTTTTTCTACGTATAATGATATTACTCAAGTCAAGTCAAGTCATTTTTATTGTCATTTCGACTGTAACTGCTGGTACAGTACATAGTAAAGATGAGACAATGTTTTTCAGGACCATGGTGTTACATGACACAGTACAAAAACTAGACTGAACTACGTAAAAAACAACACAGAGAAAAAAACAACTACATTAGACTACAGACCTACCCAGGACTGCACAAAGTGCACAAAACAGTGCAGGCACTACAATAAATAATAAACAGGAAATAGGGCAGTAAGGTGTCAGTCCAGGCTCTAGGTATTGAGCAGTCTGATAGCTTGGGGGAAGAAACTGTTACATAGTCTGGTCGTGAGAGGCCGAATGCTTCAGTGCCTTTTCCCAGATGGCAGGAGGGAGAAGAGTTTGTATGAGGGGCGCGTGGGGTCCTTCATAATGCTGTTTGCTTTGTGGATGCAGCGTGTAATGTAAATGCCTGTGATGGCAGGAAGAGAGACCCTGATGATCTTCTCGGCTGACCTCACTATCACTAATGGGGTTTTAAAGTACCTCATCCTTATTTTCCAAGCAAATTCCCTCCAATTGGGACTATTCAAGTGTTTATGCCATGACTCCCAAGACCTGTCCTACTCTTCCTCTTCTATTATGGTATTTACCTCCAATTTCCACTTATCTTTAACATCTAACATGTTATCCATTTTATCCAGGTGTATTTTTTTATATTATATTATATATATGAGATACAATTTTCTGGGTTTGCGTCCTACCCATGATAATCACTATTCAAATTTTTTCCAAGTTTTTTGGCTGTATTTTAAGATTGTTCCATTCTTTGTGTGATGTAAGGTAATGTCTAATTTGGAGGAATCTATAAAAGTCATTTGATACAAGGTCAAATTCAGTTTGGAGTTGAGAGAAAGATTTGAGCGCCTCACCATCAATCATTTGGTCCACAAGAACCAGGACTCTTTGCGCCCACCTGTTAAAACCAGAATCCAGTCTTGCTGGAGTAAAATCTGGAATGAATGCAATTCTGGTTGCCCTTGATATAGTCCTTGGAAGATCTAATTTTTTCCTAATTCTATCCCATACTTTCAATCTATAGTTAACCCATTCATTCTGAGTCTCAACATTCTTCCACACGTTTGGATTTAAAAAGGGAAGACTGCTAAAAATAATTGAATTTTGCTCTATGTGAACCCATCAGAGATGGTTTACTTCTGGATGCGTACTTCGAACTTGATCCATTTCCTTTTGTGAGTTTACCAAATACCCAGGAGACTTTACCTAGACTTGCTACTTTAGCAGCCTGCTTTTGACCATAGACCTTTTGCTTCTTATCACACTCTGGTCACACTGATTACTTGGAATTCAAAGGTAACAATTCAGGTAGTCCATATCATTTTACATTTTTACACTACTCTCATAATAACAGTTTACTGCTCACTGCAACTCCATGCGGGCAGGAATACTGAGGTACCAGGGGTGTGCGCAGTAACAAGTGAGAGAAGACCAGAAAGTAAGAGTGCATAGAGTGTCAGAGCTGGATGCTGAGCAGGGAGATGACTTTACCTGGAGGAGCAAGCTTATAATGAGCAACTGGATGCAGAATAAGGGCAAGTTAGGGAGGATCACACAAAATGCTGGAGGAACTCAGCAGATCAGTCAGTGGAGAGGAATAGAGAGCTGATGCTTTGGGCAGAGATCCTTCATCAGGACTGAAAAGGAAGAGGAAAGAAGCCAGAATAAGTAGGAGGAGGTGGAAGGGGAAGGAATACAAGCTGGAAGGTGATTGGTGAAGCCAAATGAGGAGGAAGGTAGGTGGGTGGGGAGAGGGTTGAAGAAAGAAGCTGGGATGTGGCAGACAGAAGAAATAGAAGACTGAAAAGAAGGAATCTGTGCTAATGTTCGGAAGAACAGTGTCAAAGTGTTTACACTACTGGATTACTATTCTATAGCCTTACATTAAAAATCTGGAGCCATGAATTTGAATGCTATAATAATATTTGGGAATATGAATTTAAATTCTACTAGTTAAGTAACAGGCCATTTTTAAATGGCTTGAACCTGTAAAGCTGCTAATGATATTGCTGGATTACTGTAAACAATGCATCTGGTTCAACCAAAAACCCTGATTAAGAGGATTTCCAGGTTTATTTGGTCTAAATGTGACATTGAATACACAAGTATGTGGTTAATTATTTTCTTACTGCTGGTATGGACTAGCAAGCCTCTCACGTGAAGCTACTTTTACTTTGGACTACACTTTTAAGGATCAATTTTTATAGTCGGTGACTGAGAAATCATGTATTATTACTTCAGATCACAATCATGTAGAGAAGAGTCAGAGTGACAGAGTCAAACAGAATTGACACAAGCTCTTCAGCCCACTGACTCATGCTCATGACATCAAGCACCCATTCATATAAATTTTAAACTTGTCCTATTTTATTCTTTCTACATCCCATTAACTCTACTATTTGCCTATCAGAATCTGATTATTTTTCTTAACGCTGACATACGTTGTGAAATTTGATGTTTTGCAGCATCAAGACGGTGCAAGACAAAAAAATTGTAAGTTAGAAAAATAAATAAATAGTGCAAAAGACATATAATGAGGTAGTGTTCATGGGTTCATGGACTGTTCTGAAATTTGATGGCAGAGGGTAAGGAGTTCTTCTTAAAACATTCAGTGTGGGTTTATACACAAGAAGCAATTTAGTTTTAAAATTGAAAATTCAAGATTCCAGATAGTTTAATGTCATGTCTGGTACACAAATGTAAAGAGAAGTAAATAATTGTTACTTGGATCTGATGCACCATCAATAACTCACTCTGAGACGTAAAGGCGAGATATCGGCTTTTATTGACTGGAAGAAGGAACAAGCAGTGGTTGACCACCATACTACATCCTGGAGACAGAGGGCTCAGACCTCAATCGCCTTTATACAGGGGTCTGTTGGATTAGCCACAGGAGCAGTCAGCAGGGGGCGTGTCCAGACAGGTATATGTAGTTCACCACAGGATCCAATGCAGCACTAAAGAAATACAATGAGACAACAAACACAATAATTTAAAAATCTTATAAATACAGAAGATAATTTACTGTACATACATAGGTTGATCGATGTCCATAAAGTGACATTAGGCAAAGGAGTGTCTGTACATAAGGTGACTCTGACAGGAAATGATAAAACAGTGGTGTTGGGGGTGTGGGGGGATGGGATAGTGAGTGGAGGTGTTAATCAACCTTACTACTTGGGAAAAATAACTGTTTTTGAGACCGGTGGTCCTGGCGTGGATACTTCGTAGCCTCCTCCCGGACAGGAGTGGAACAGATTAACCTAATAAATTTAGCTAACAGTAAATTTACTGAAAAACCTACATCTTTGGGATGCGAGAGGAAATCTGAGGAGCTGAGGAAGCCAGCGTGTTTACAGGGAGAATGCATAAAATTCTACCAGTCAGTATTGGAGGCTTCCTCTTACATTGTGAGAGTAACTTTGACTCAAAAGCAGCAACAGGTCAAGGACTAACCGAAAGGAAAGATAGTAAGAGATTTGAAAGTAGTTGTGGTGAACTACATATACCTGTCTGGACACGCCCCCTGCTGACTGCTCCTGTGGCTCCTCCCACAGACCCCTGTATAAAGGCGATTGGAGCCACAGACCATTCCTCAGTCTCCAGGATGTAGTATGGTGGTCAACCACTGCTTGTTCCTTCTTCCAGTCAATAAAAGCCGATATCTCGCCTTACGTCTCAGAGTGAGTTATTGATAGTGCATCAGTAGTGGGGGGAGGGGGAAATGCGAAATGATAGGAGAAGACCGGAGGGGGTGGGATGAAGTTAAGAGCTGGAAAGGTGATTGGTGAAAGTGATACAGAGCTGGAGAAGGGAAAGGATCATGGGACGGGAGGCCTCAGGAGAAAGAAAGGGGGGGGGGGAGCACCAGAGAGAGATGGAGAACAGACAAACAACTAAATATGTCAAGGATGGGGTAAGAAGGGGAGGAGGGGCATTAACGGAAGTTAGAGAAGTCAATGTTCATGCCATCAGGTTGGAGGCTACCCAGCCGGTATATAAGGTGTTGTTCCTCCAACCTGAGTTTGGATTCATTTTGACAATAGAGGAGGCCATGGATAGACATATCAGAATGGGAATGGGACGTGGAATTAAAATGTGTGGCCACTGGGAGATCCTGCTTTTTCTGGCGGACCGTGCGTAGGTGTTCAGCGAAACGGTCTCCCAGTCTGCATCGGGTCTCACCAATATATAAAAGGCCACACCGGGAGCACCGGACGCAGTATACCACACCAGCCGATTCACAGGTGAAGTGTCACCTCACCTGGAAGGACTGTCTGGGGCCCTGAATGGTGGTGAGGGAGAAAGTGTAAGGGCAGGTGTAGCACTTGTTTTGTTTACAAGGGTAAGTGCCAGGGGTGCTTCTCCCTATCGATGCTGCCTGGCCTGCTGTGTTCTACCAGCATTTTGTGGGTGTTGTTGTTTGAATTTCCAGCATCTGAAGATTTCCTCGTGTTTGCTCTTTAAACAGGTCAAGGGTAAGCTTTCTCCAAGAACAATCAGCAACGGGCAATACATACCTACTATTCTGGTGGTTCCTGTATTTGAAAATGAATAATGCAAAATAATTCTATACATTTTCTATTTGGAGTAAGTACCGTAGATTCCGGATTTTAAGCCGCTACTTTTTTCCCACATTTTGAACAGCTTTGAACTTTGTGGCCAATAATCCGAAGCGGCTAATGCATGATTTTTTTCATACCGCCTCGTAAACATTTTGCCTCGTAACAGTAGACCAATAAAATTGATGAGTAGTTCACAGAGGTCCAATGAAATTGTACGATAAATCAAGCGCACTTTCACAATTAAATTATTGTAAATCAGTCATTTATACTCACCCTCATCAACATGGAAAACACTCGAAGCATTGTGCTGCCTACTTAGTTTAAACTATATTTGTTTTCTGTACTACATCGCGGGATGCTATGACGTCACACCCGGTTTCGCGGTGTCTTGTGGGAAAATGCCGGTTTGCGATGAAACGGGACGGAGGGAGGGAGCGCATTACGCGAGCGGCTTTGGATCCGAGCGAACGCTGCTTTTAAATGCCGTTTGCGATAAACGGAAAGGAGGGGGGAGCGCATTACGCGAGCGGCTTTGGATCTGAGCGAACTCTGCTTTTAAATGCCGTTTGCGATGAAACGGAAAGGAGGGGGGGAGCGCATTACGCGAGCGGCTTTGGATCTGAGCGAACTCTGCTTTTAAATGCCGTTTGCGATGAAACGGAAAGGAGGGGGGGAGCGCATTACGCGAGCGGCTTTGGATCCGAGCGAACGCTGCTTTTAAGTTAAAGGTATCAATAACTTTTCCTGGTAGGCTGCAATATATATATTTTTTTACCAGTCGTTAGGAGATATTGGAATGTTGTTCAGTAAAGAAGTATACGCAACGTATATTTAAAAGTAGCCGCGTACGGGCACGGTTCGAAAAAAAGCATTTGCAATATGTATTTGTTTTTGTTACCATATGGATTTAATTAAAAGTTAAAAAAATCCTCACGTGTAATATCTTTCTGTGTAAATATCTCATATTACAACGTGGGACACCTGCGGCCGAAAATCCGGTGCGGCCTAAAATCCGATGCGGCCTGTACAATTAAAAAAATGATTTTATTTCTAAAATTAGAGCCAGCGGCTTAAAATCAGGTGCGCTCTGTAGTCCGGAATCTACGGTATTTATGTCTCTCAACTGAGATGAAGTATTTTGACTCTTGCATACTTTACACTCACCTAAAATAAAAGCAATAATAACAACATTAATGGCACAGTGTTTTGTGCAGAAGATGCATGGAGGTCAAGATAAATGTATTTTAAAGAAAATTTATTCTGATATTAGACTTCTGCATTAATTTCAGATCCAGACTGTAAAACCTGGTTGTTGTAGTTGGAAGGTGTGACGCATTAATGTGTGGGAAATATTTCCAAGTGTTGTACAAAGGAGCAGGATCTGAGCACTTATTTGTTGCCACAACGACCCTGGCTAATTCTGATGAGTCCTGAAGAAGACACAGTAATCTTTGATCTTTTCATTTGGAGAATGCTGTTAGTTCAGGGAATATTCCTGAGATGAGGATGAGGGTGGACAAGGGGGCTTAAGAAATGAAGTTATCTGAATCCAATGGTGAGCATTTTAAATTTTAGGCATTGGGGATGGCAATAGGATGGAGTAAAATAAGAGTTGGATATAGGTTGGTAGGGGAGAAAGAAAGAAGACAAGAATTTTGAGAAAAAATCCGTAAAATTCTATTAACTTGGCACACTGAGGACTTCGATAGTGCTGGAATGATCAGGTAAGCACCTCCAATATCCACACAACTAACAGGAATCACCTGCCACCCGTTTCTAACTCATTATTTGCAGCCTATTTAAACCCAGCTTTCATCCACAGCTCTCATTCACTCATTGAACCAACCAGCCACTCCCAGCCTTCAGTTATCTTGCTTGCTGTGGTGTTTCGTTTTCTCTTGTTTCATGGCCCTTCATGGCTTTTTATCTTGCTGTTTATTATTAAAGTTATCGCTTACAGCTACGTCGTTTCCACTGCTCTGCCTCCTCTAAATGTCCTGACAGGACTAGCAAATATTCTGGACTATTGGATGTTAAACATACTTTTGATTCATTTATTTTTATGTATAGCAATGTAGAATAATAAAAATTATGGGAAGTGCAGGAAGCAAGTCCCTGTGAAGTTTCAATGGGATGAGTTTCAAAGAAGTGCAGGAGCATAGTAACTGGGATGCTGTTATAATAAAGGGGGCACATAAATCAGCTCAAACAATAAGATTTTCAAATGGTTGGATGGAAGATCAGGATTATGTATGTAAGTTAGACATAGGGTTACTACAACTATGTTATTACTGTTCAAGTAATAATTTTAAATACCAATCTATAAATTAGACTAAACATTTTGAAAATGTGTATCATTAAATTTCATTTACTGTAATTTATTTATTTTCATCTTCTGTTGAAAGATCATTGAATTAATGTGTTAAATTTGTTTCTCACTTCATAGATGCTGACTGGCATAATGAGTATGTCTAATACTTTTGCCTTCTATTTTCTTGTCATTCTGGTTTATCAGCATCTATGATCATTGACTAATAGGAAAGCACATAAGTGGAGGCAATGTCAAATTGGTGCTAAATTGTGATTCCTTCCTGCTTATCTACGAAAACACCTTAATTTCTACCTTTGATGTCTGTCCATTTCCTTTTCAGGGTGGATGGGGTTCTGTTGAAGACCCTGACCTGAAGATACACTCAAACTTTGGTTCTTTGCGGTGATGGGACCCACTCCCGGGGGCACACATCTGGCCGCTTTTCGATATCCCAAGGACACAGCTTAGAAGATGAGCGTGCCTTCAGGGTTCCGAGGTTTTGCAGCCCTGTGGATGGGCTGATTCTAAGTCAGTGCTGCCAACTTGTCACATTAGTGTGTTCAATTCTGGTCACCTCATTATAGGAAGGATGTGGAAGCTATGGAGTGGGTGCAGAGGAGATTTACCAGGATGTTACCTGGATTGGAGAACAAGTCATATGAAGCAAGGTTAGCAGAGCTGGGACTTTTCTCTTTGGAGCGTAGAAGAATGAGAGAGGACTTGATAGAGGTCTACAAGATTATGAGAGGCATAGATAGGGTGGATAGCCACTACCTGTTTCCCAGGGCACCAATAGCAAACACCAGAGGGCATATGAACAAAATTAAGGGAGGGAAGTTTGGGGGAGACATCAGGGGTAGGTTTTTCACACAGAGGGTTGTGAGTGCCTGGAATGGCTTGCCAGGGATGGTGGTGGAGGCTAAAACATTAGGGGTATTTAAGAGCCTCTTGGATAGGCACATGGATGAAAGAACAATGGAGGGTTATCTCATGGAGAGAGAGAAACTGTGGCATGTCAAATTGTCGGGTGAATGAATACTTTTTATTGTACTGCAGATCATGGTCTTTTTGGGGGGCTTTGCTATTGCTTGCTTGGTGGGCGGAGGGTGCTGATTCACTTTCACAGAAGTGAGTGGGGGTGGGGGAGGGTCATACCTTACTGCTGCTTGTGAATGGGAGGTGTCAGTAGGGGGGCTCTGGGGGGTCTAAAGTTTTTACTATGACTCATTCTTTGGGGCACTCTTCTGTTTTCATGGATGTTTGCGAAGAAAAAAAGAATTTCAGGAGGTATATACATTTCTCTGATATTAAATGGAACTATTTAATTCCATTAATTGGATCCATCTAGACATATCTGCTAAGGATAGAAAACCAATCCTGAATTTTATGGACATTAGTTTGCATCAAAGCTACAACTTGAAATAGAGTTTAAGCTTGTGGTCAAATTCCACGGTCCATCTAGAGCATCCCACATGCAAGGAATTTGTTACAATAGGGCTACATGCTGAGTTTAATCCCACAATTAAACTAAAATTTTCAGTATGGCCTCTGAAATACAATCCAACGAAAGAAGTAGAAAAGTTGACCAAAGAAATAACAACTTTCAAAACTGGAAATTGAGATTTAATATGGGCATAGAGAAAATATTTAAAGATAAAAAGGTCAAGATTACTCTTGTGATTGTGGCAGAGAAATAATTTTTTGTAACATGATCTTTAACTACTTTGAAAGCTTTATTCCATGTAAATTGGTTAACATCTAATTTATAAAAGCAATTGTCCTACCAGGTGTAAAATATCTGAGTGCTTTTACTTCTGCAAGGCTAACTTGAATAAATACTTTGTCTTCATGGGATTGATTTCACCATTGAGAATGAATAAGTCTTAATAATATTTCTGTGTTATAAATTAATGCCCCATGCCCTTCTGCTCAGTCTATCTTCAGTGCATTTACCTTAAGAAGCCAACGAGGATTCTACTCCAAATCTGAGAAGTCCTTGACTGAGTCCCAAGTTGCTTATCCATAATAATTCTGGTATCAGAGAGTAAAGAAGACATAGAACCTCCAGTAATGGGACTTTGAATATGTTCAAATATCTCCAATAGTTGAGCTGCACCATATGCATGACCAACAACTAAGTCCCAATGCATGAGCTCTACTCCAAGCTCTAACAAGGAAAACATTTCCAGGAAGATTAAGAAAATATTTCAAGACCTCTTTGAAAAAAGTGTAGCATCTTCACTGGTACATGGGCATCCATAGCCTATGATCTTTCAACAGGTGAAGAAACACTTTCTCCAGAATCAAGCACAAACAGTGGAAGATAGTGTTTGACAAACCAAAAAACTCACTCCCATTTCTCCACCAAGATCCCTCTATTCCACCTGTGGCAGATTTTCCAGTTCACATATTAGTCTCAATAATTCCTTTAGGAACCATAGAACAACAATGAAAGTAAATCATCCTTAACCCCAAGGCACTGTTTAATAAAGAGAAGAATAAAGTTTATCACTAACAACGCACACTAAATACTGGAAAAACTCTGCAGGTCAGGCAGCATCTAGAAGTGAACAGACAGTTGACATTTTGGGCTGAGACCCTTCATCAGGACTGGAAAGGAAGGGGGATGATGCTCGAATAAGAAGATGGGGGTGTGGGGAAGGAAGATGAGCTAGAAGGTTATAGGAAAATCCAGGTGGATGGCGGAGGGGCGTGAAGTAAGAAGCTGGGAGGTGGTAGGTGGAAAAGGTAAAGAGATGGAGAAGAAGAAGTCTAATAGGAAAAGAAAATAGATGATGGGAGAACGGGAAGGAGGAGGGGTACCAGGGAGAGGTGACAGGCAAGTCAGGGGAAGAGGTAAGAGACCAGAGTGGAGAATTGAAGAAGAGGGAAGGGTAAGGGGGTAAAAATTATTGGAAGTTGGAGACTTCAGCCATCAGGTTGAAGGCTACCTAGACAGAATATGAGATGGTGCTCCTCCAACCTGAGTGTGGCCTCATTGTGTCGGAAAAGGAGATTACGGGAATGGGGATCAGAATTTACATAGTTGGCCACCAAGAAATCCTGCTTAATGCAAGTGGAGCAGAGGTGCTGGACAAACCAGTCCCCGACTTATGTTGGGTCTCACCAATGTAAAGAAGACTGCACTGGGAGCACCGGATATAGTGCGCAGCCCCAACAGAATCACAGGTGAAGTGTTGCCTCACGCAGAAGGACTGTTTGGGGCTCTGACTGGAGCAAGGAGATGAATAGGCAAGTGTATCACTTCTTGCCACTTACAGGGATAAGTGCCAGGAGGGAGATTATGGGACAAGTGGACAATGGAATCATGGAGAGGTTCCTGCTGAAAGCAGAGAAAGAGGGAGTGTAATAATGTGTTTGTTGGTAGGGTCCCATTGAAAATGGCAGAAGTTTGGGGGAAATTCCTCATTTGTTTACTGTGACATTTATCATTAAAGTTAAGCACTTATCATTTGTTGTATTGAATGTGTATGTATAAACATACTGCAGTTTGTTTTTTACAGATTTATGGAGAATATATTAAAAATTCAGTAGCCATTCTATGTAGAACTTTTCTGAACATATGCTTTGACCAAGCATCTAAAGAAAAGATAGATTACCTTGGTCCATGGTTCAGTGGAATATAGTTTCATTTGGCAGTATACAAGTAAACGGTTGGATGAAAGTAAACTTGAACTTCCGCTAATTTACACTTACCAATCAGCAACCATGATAGAAAACACAGTAGCTATCCAGAGCATTCTTACAGTAATACTACCAATATACCAAAGAAGCATGGGTTATTTTCTATTGTTTGTACAGCTTTGAAATATACAATATCAGAATGATAGGAAAAGAAAGCGAATTGTTTAGAATCACTTAAGAATAAGTTAATAATCAAGATCAATCAAATGAAAGTGGTGAATGTGGTAACTAGTACTATACTGCTGGGGAGCAGAAATCCTGCAAGGCGCTAAAGCAATATTAGTAGATGTACACATAAATGGAGCCTAGTAGGTGTCTTAGCTACTGCATCATTTTTTTGATTAATTGCATCTTTCAGAGGAACCTCATGCTTTATTCCAGTATCTGTGGGATACCACAGGTCCAGTCTTCTTAAAAGTTGGAAATTATTTTCAGACCTATTCATTTACTTTACTGGTGGAATTTGAGGATCCCAAATTAGACTGAAGTTTAGCTGCTTTCACAACTAAGCACCATCCTAGGAGTAAATGAATTATACCATTGGACTCTTCCTGATGCCCAACAAGAATGTTTCGATCACCTCAGATAACCCAATACAAAGAGTTAGTGAATCTTTATTTTTTCACATTCATTCTTTAGGATGGAGACAACATCACCAAAGCCAACATTTGTTCATCCTTCAGAAGAAGATGGTGAGCCTCTTTCATCAATTACCAGTGCCTTTGGTGGGAAGGGAGTTTCAGGATTTAAACTCAATAGCCCTGAGGTAATGCGGTTTAAATTTGGGTCAGAATGAGGTGCAATTTGGACAAGAAACTGCAGAGACTGATGTTCCTTTGTGTCGAGTCTCTTGTTCTTCCTGGTGGCAGAGATTGTGGCCTGTTGGAGTCACTGTGGTATATTTTGTAGATGGTGCATACTGCAGTCATGATGCATTATTAGTAGCAGGGATATTTAGGATGGTGGATAGGGTAATAATCATTGGGTTATCTTACATGGCATTGAACTTCTTCACAATTGTTGAAATTTCACCTATTCAGCGTAATGAATAGGTGCACCCCTGACTTAGAACATAGAACATGACAGTACATTACAGGCCCTTTAGCCTACAATGTTGAACTGACCTTTTAACCTACTCAAAGATCAATCTAATTCTTCTCTCCTACATAGCCCTCCATTTTTCTATTATCCATATGCTTCCCTAAGAGTTTCTTAAATGTCCCAAATGTATCTGCCTCTTGGTTTGACTTTTGGCTTGTAGATGATGGAAAGGTGTTAGGATGTGAGAAATAAATTGCTCACCATACGAGACTCAATCTCAAATCTTTTTTTTTACGGATCAGTATTTATAGTAATATTTATTGTCCCCAGATTCCCAACAAACCTTTCTAGATTCCATCAGTCACTCACACCCCGCAGGCAATTTACAATTGTCAATTACCCTACCAGCACATACATTGTTTACATGTGAAAGGAAAACACACCCAGTGGAAACTTGTGCAGTCATTATAATGCGCATTTGCTTCCTGGGTCATGGGGGCTTCATGTTTTTGCCAAGCTTTCTAAACAGGGCAGCTACCGTTTGTAAGATCAGTTGTAAGTAAACTTCCAACTAATATCATTTAGCTTCTGTGCTTTTTAATAACCTTTTTGCAGAGTTGCTTGGAGTATTCTTTTGTCTTTATGGTGCAATTTTACTAGTTATGACTTGGATGTATATTGCTGATCTTTCATTGTCACTGGCTTTAAACCTGGGAATTCCCTAACCCAATAGCACCATGGAAGTACAGAATCAGGTTTAATAGCACTGACATATGCTGTGAAATTTGTTGATCTGTTGCAGCAGTAAGGTGTAATACTTAAAAATACTGTAAATTACATATATGTATGACAAGTAGTACAAGAATAGTGAGGTAGTGTTCATGGGTTGATTCATTGTCCAGTTAGAAATCTGATGGTGGAGCTGTTCCAAAAATATTCAGTGGCTTCTGCACGAGGATAACTCGCCATCACCAATAGGGTCTTTTAGGTATACACTAGGGTCTTTTAAGAAACTCTTAGATAGGTACATGGAGCTTAGAAAAATAGAGGGCTATACACTAGGGAAACTCTAGGCAGTTTCTAGAGTAGATTAAATGGTCAGCACAACATTATGGGCTGAAGGGCCTGTAATGTGCCATAGATTTCTATGTTTCCATGTTTCTTAAGAGCAATCGGCAATGGATAATAATTGGGGCATGCTTAATAACAAAATGAATAAAGACACTAATGCCAATGACAGCACAGAAAATTTAAAAAAGCTGCAGAGGGTTGTAACCTCAGCCCTCTCCTCAAGGGAACTTGCCTCCCCATCATCCAGGATATCTTCAAAAGGCAATGCCTCAGGAAGGCAGCATCCATCATTAAGGATCCCATCACCCAGGACATGTCCTCTTTTCATTGCTGCCATTAGCGTGTATATACAGGTGCCTGAAGATAAACGCTGAGTGTTTTACGAATAGCTTCCTCTCCTCCATCAGATTTCTTAATGAGTTACCAACGCATGAACACTCCTCACTATTTTGCTTTTTTGCGTTACTTATTTTTATATATTTCTGATAGTAATATTTTATGTATTACTTCGTATCGCTGCTGCGACTTTCACCGCATATGTCAGTGATAAATAAAATCTGATTTTGATTCCGAATTAACACACTATGCTGGAGATGCTGCCTGGCCTGCTGAGTTCCTCCAGCATTTTGTATGTATTACTCCGGATTTCCAGCACCTGCAGGATCTCTGGTGTTTCTGAACTAACGGTATGGTTGGTAGCATTTAAGAAGTGGTAGAATGGAAAATGTAGAAGGACCATGTTGCAAGTTCTGAAATTGTGCTTTAATGCCGCCTGGATGCACCATTTCGAATGTATCGAAAAATAGATCACGACAGTAACAGATCAGGTCAGGTGCTCTGCAAATGTTTTTTTTCCCGGAGAACAAAACACAGCAGGCAACTTTCCCTTATAGATAGTGGAACGCAACGTTGATAGAAGATGCTGTACTTGGGAGTTTCGATTAGCTTCGTTTGGCATTGACAGAAGTAAATAAAGCGAGTGTGAAGTTAAGGGACATAAACACCAGCTGGTACTGTGGGTAGTATCAGCACGAATATGTAAGACGTTACAACAACGTCTTATCTGTTTCACAGCGAAGTGCACCGCCAGAAGGATTCACATACAGTATCACTGTAGAAACGCCAAATTAATCTACTTCAGTCATGTAGAGGTTCACACTGAGAAGGTAAAATCATGCTCCTGTTAAGGCGCCAAGACAAAATATTAAATCTTCCCGGACCCCATTAACCCTGCCGGAGGAGAGTGGAGCATGCTGGTACTTCAGATTTCGCGGTAATGTCAAAAAAAAATTCTTGAAAGTCTTCACAATGCTCACCCAATCAGAACTAGCCAAAAAAGGACAACGATAAGAGTTATTTTTATGACCATCTTTCCAATACTGACTTCCTTTTCGCAAGACCTTTTTAGTGCTTTGTATTTTATATTGTTACTTGTAATGATGATATCCAATGCCTCGAACTGCCCTGTGGCTATGAGTAGTTTAAAGACCAAACTAGAGGAAACGTTATTTAGTTATCAAATAGGTACGCTTACGTTTAATTCTGGAAAAAACATTAGCAACGCGCAAGTTGAAAACTCAAGAAAACTAACCTTTAATAATCTTTTAGGTCCCGCCAGCCGGAACCAATCGTACAACCTTATATCAGAAATGATTCAAAAAATAGTACAAGTTCTATTTGCAGACTCTGACACGTGAAAATGGGGGGCATGTGGTTTTCAAAGCACATTGGGACTTTAAAAAGACAATCTCCCGATACTAACTCGACTCATCCTATTTGAGAGTCGAATCTAAGAAGATTTATGATATACAGACGTAAAGAATGTTCTGCATTGTTCTAGCACATGTAAGTCATTTTTATCAATGAATTCCTATACAGTTTGACTTTCTTGTATTTTATTAAGTATTTTTGTTTTCGTTATTGTTAATGGGGCAACAAAGTTCGACGTGTCCTTCCAGATGCACAAATGAGGGCGGATTATTAGTTTCAGTAAGTCTATTCCTACTTTGGGTAAAGTAGGAACAAGCTTCCTGAACTTATGTTGTGGTCAGTTTGGTTAAGAATCCACTGGACATGCCAATGTAAAAAAAGAACAATCCTTTAATGTTTCATTGGAGAAACCTTAAAAAAGGATGATCATACACTCTTAACATTGCGTCCAGGAGACCTTATTCCTGGCTGTAACAATCTCTGATACCTTATCAGCAATAAATGTTTAGTTTGTCTTCAAAGCATCGAACCCTCAGACGGACGCAGCGCATTGCTGAAGTGAGGGATGTTTTAAACTTCTTGTCCAAACAGGTAAGTGTTAGCGACTGAGTTTCGAGTTTAAACAGTTCGACTCGCCACCAGTGAAATATCAAGAATGGAGTTCTGCTCTGTAGTTAGAATGGATGCAAACCGATATCAAATACGTTCTATGAATTCACATCCCTTGCCATTGTATAGGCGTCAGTTATGTTATATAGAAATAACTCCCGGAGCTAAGGGGAGGAGAGAGAATAGCGGCGAGCTGGATTGCTCCTACATACATCTAGTACAGACTGGACAGGCCAAACAAGAAGAAAAAAACATTTCTATGATTTCCCCTTATTCACTGAAATAATAAAATTTCTCGTTTTATCGGAGTCCGCGACCGTTAACGAATGTGATGGCAGTAAATGTACGATAAAATTACGTCGGCAGACCGAAAAACTTAATTTTGATTGGGTCACATCTACTCCAAAGTTGCTTTGGGAAAGGATTGAACACTTGGAGGTTAGAACATTGGAAGTGCGGATGTAAAGGCATAACACGCGGGAGCGAACTATTTGCAGGATTATGTCGCTCGCTTGCTGAAGCCGTGTGCCTTTACCTGAATCCATGTCGAAATGCAGAGGGCAAGTGAAAATGTTCACACCTTGTTTGAGAACGCTGGCGTGAAGCGTCTCGGGATACTGTAGCCGCAGATTTGTATTTCCTTGGCACTGAGAAGGCGGGCGATACAGCCCTGTCTCATTTATATCTATTGATTTCTGTGTGATGCGATGTTTCGTGCCTTTAAAATCTGTCACGGTGGTAATGAGCAATTATTATGGAACCGTTTAGTGACGCGTCGGTGGTGTGTGTGCCCAAACCTGCGATTTAATATGCACGTTTAAATTACTGGAGCAGATTAACGCTGCAGGGGAGAAACACGCGCGCACACACATACACACACACACACGCGCGCTCACACCTATTAGGCAGAAATGGGGCAAACCGGAGAAACGTAGCGTTGTGCGGAAAGCCTCATTTGATTGTGTGTGGCCACCTACAATTTATTGCTTTGTGTTTGCGCCTCTTTCCGCACAGCCTGAATATACGGGCACTTGGTTTACGGAGAAATAGCGAGGTTTGTTGAGCTACGGACGGCGCTGGGGATTGTAAGCAGCGAGCAGCCGTGTGGAGCGAAGATCGACAAGTCGGACCAATCGATTGCACTAATCGGCGGCGGCGTGTGACACAGATCTGAGGACCGGACATGTCTTCTAAAGAAAGGCAGAAAGCCAAGCTGACCAAGGAGAGCGTTACCCTGTTGCCTTGCTTCTATTTCGTGGAGGTAAGTCGGCAATGGCTAGGCAGCCGCAGGTAAGAGACGTTGGACCTAACGGTTCATGGATGCCAAAACTACGAACTTACAAGTAGTAGAATTCCCAGCTTCTCATTTCAGGGATACATGTTCTCAGCTTTCCTCGTCCCAAAATCCCCTGCACCGTTAGTAAAACAGGAGACGACCATTGGTACTTCACATGAGACCCATCGTGCATGGAACTCGCGTCCGCAGTGACAGCAATGTAATTATTCATCAAACGGGCATCGATCCAAAGTGGCCGAGCCTCCAGTGAAGATAACATCTGGTGCAATATTTCCAGCGCTCCCTTTCCAGTTGTTAACATTAAGTGATTTGATTAATGCATAAGAAAAATGGGAGCATTTGAATGTGGGCGCGGGATTTGGTCACTGAACGACTTGATTAATAAAAGCTGCAAGAGCGAGCTATTTCCCTTTATATAATTTACATAAATTGAAATAGCAGCATTTCGGGGTGGCTTTTATAAACATTTCACCCCGTGTGTCCTGCTGTAATACATAGTGTATATATATATATATATATATATAATATATTTTAAAAACCGGTTCTCGCAATCGTGCAATTAAGAACATACTGGAAGCCAACCTGAAGCCTTGTAGGGTGTGAAAGGACGCGTGGGCAAGGATGCTGTAGAATTGGCGAATTATTCTAATGTATAGAAAGAACATATCCTATACAAAAATTCCAAAAATAGTTAATAATGTAAGTCATTATTAGGTATAATCTTAACATTTTGTGGTGAAAATGAGCTCGAATTCATCATAAATTGTCGGATGTTTTTGGATCTTCATATGGTTAGTTTTACTAAAACCAAATAAAATGTTGCCTTCCCATCTCCATGTTCAGACATGGAATTGTTGGATTTTCCCCAGTAAAAGGACTGAATAAATACATGTTTTACGGCCCTGACATGCCATTGGACATTGGACCACTCAGAAAAGAAAGCATTGAAACTGTGAAGTGTCACTCCTGTCCATAGAAACTTGCTCCTAGTTATTTTGATAAAAGTTTCAGAATGAAAATAAATTATATGAAGATAGTGGAAATTGGAATGAAAACAGAAACTGCTGGAAATACTCAGAAGGTCAGGCAGCATCAGAGAAAAGAGTAAAAAGCGGTAATATTTCATCCATCAAAAATCCAAACCATTGCCAAAACAACCTTGAATTTAAACATCAAATCCCTCTGACTTTCCTTTGCACAGATACTACCTGACCTCTTGAGTGTTACCAGCAGATTCTATATGTATCTTTGGATGCTCTTTTTCCTATTTCTCTCTTTCTCAATGCATAAAAATGGTGGAGGAACTCAGGACGTCAGACAGCAACTGTGAAAGGGAGTGGACAGTCCATGTTTTGTTCCATAACTCTTCATTGAGACCCAATGAAGGGTCTTGGCCTGAAACATCGATTGTTTATTATTTTCCATTGATGCTGACTGACCTGTGGAGTTCCTCCAGTAAATAGTGTGTATTACTCTGGATTTCAAGCATCTGCAGAGTCTCTTGTGTCTATAATTTGCTCTCTCTTAATGTAGTTTATTTCTCCTCATTTCAATTTCAATAGCTCATTTGGTTATATTCACACACTTGTATCTGTTACTCTCTATGTTTTGAAATCTCATTGGTTATGGTGATGGATCATTGGACAGACTTGGACACATAATGCTTATTGATCTTGTAATTCATTTATCACTACCCATTTATGGTCATTTGAGATGCAAACATAAATTTTCATTAATGGCAGAAGAAAAGCAAAAATGTTATACCTTCTCCAAATCAATATCACAAGAGATGTTGGTCCAACAAATTGGTGGCTATTTTTGTACTCAGTGAGTGTGGATTTTACGCAAGAATTTAACAGGCATCAAGAGGAGTACTTACTGTAGTAATCTAATTCCAATTAGAAGAACGTGCTTATCTTTGTCATCTATTCAAATATAAATTTCTTCCCTCCCTCCTTACAATTGCACTGTAGATTAATACCTGATACAGGACAAAAAAAGCCAAATCTTGTTTGTAGGACATTGTTCCAAAAGGGTTGAACCAGCCATAGTGGTGCTGGTGTATAAAGATGCCAGCAGTAAATGATGTGTTCAATATTGTACATCAATATTCAATCTATGGTAACAGAAAAGTATCCTGGTATATAAAGGCCATCTCTCCTTATTCCGCCTACAGTTATAAATTATAAATTCAATAGATTTTATCTGTGGAATCCACCTAACACTTTCCATAAATGCAAAATTTTCCATTGCATATCGGGTGCAAAAACTTCTGTATGAACTTCAGTAACTCTCTCTGGGAATTACTAGTGCTTTGTACATGTAATGGATTTGACATCTTTGGAGACTTTTTAGTATGTTCCACAGCCTGGCTGAAATATACAGTACCTTGAATTGCTTGTACAATTGGTAGAGAATGATTACTGTAATGATTTTATTTGTAGTTGATAGAAGCAAAACTACCCATGTTTATTTATTTTTTATTTACTTATTGAGCTGCGCCCCCTCCCCAGTAATCCCCTAAATTAAACCTAGCCTAATCATGGGACAATTTACATGACCAATTAACCTACCAAACGGTACATCTTTGCACTGTGGAAGGAAACTGGAGCACTCGGAGGAAATCCATGTGGTCATGGGGAGAATGTACAAACTCCTTTTAGGCAGCGACGGGAATTGAATCTGGGTCACTGGTACCATAAAGCGTTATGCTAATCACTACGCTAATGTTCCCCTAATGTAAGTTATCACATTTAATTCTAAATAGAAATGCACAATGTTGAAGTCATCGGAAAAGCTTCAAACACTTCACCATCTACAACATACATACCTTATTTCCCGCTTAGGTAGCCTCCTTCCTGCCGGCATGAACATCCAACTCACTGACCTCTGTTGATACCCCTGCCCCCCACCCTTACCCCCATCCCTATCTATTATTTTAGTCTGGTTCTATTTCTCTCTCTTTTTTACCCCCTCACTATAATCTCTCCCCCCAGCCCTACCTTTCTTTCTTTTTTTCCCCATAATTCTCCACCTTCCCCCTAACCCATTTCCTTCCAGCCTATCACTTCCCAGCTCTCTACTTTATCCCTCCCCCCACTTCTTATCCCCCCTCGACCATCCCATGTTACTTCACTCCTGATGAAGGGTTTCGGCCCGAAACATCGTTATTACCTCCTCCCATAGATGCCGTCTGGCCTGCTGAGTTCTGCCAGCATTTTGTGTTTTTTATACATACCAGGTCAATTTAAATAATGTCCAACTTAGCTTCTGATATTTTGGCACACAGTGGAAACTTGTATGCTTATCACCTTAAGCTCCCTGTAAGGTATTTAGCAGTATAAGAAATAAGATTTTTGTTTTGATATCTGCACTTGCATTCACAATAAATCAGAAGCATCTACGATGTAACCAGGAGACTCCTTTGCTGGAGTTAATAGTCCCATTCTGAATTGAACTGATGCTGCAAACCTTATTTTGCTAAACAATCAATGGGCATCCTGGATCCACAACAGTCCCACACAGCTGTAATGTTTTGGAAGTTCTAACATCCTTTACATTGATAAATTCTTGCATTTATATGTGTAAAGGGATCTGGCCCTTTTTTGCACACAAGAAAATATGCAGTTATCTCCTAAATAAGACGATTACTATTCCTATGAAGTACTAAGACTTTGAGATAAATGTATTTCTGTCACGATGAACAGAAGTAACTGCAGCTTCAGGGAAGGGATACTATACTCCGCAACAGGTAGATTTTCCAGTGAACATACTTCAATTCAATAACAGGAAGTGCTCTGGTCCTAGTTCCACACAATTAAATGAAATGAATATGCACTGAGTTTTTTTTTAACTCAACCCCTGTTGGAGCAACAGAATTAGCATTTGCTTTCCATTTCCCTTTCCTTGTGCCCTTGTAGTCCTATAACTTTCTGAAGTACCTTCAACTCCCCTTTGAGTTTTTTTTTGCATTTACCTACAATAAGGGATAGTTAAAATTATGGGCTTTCTTTAAGATGTTGGAAATTAGGCACCCAAGTTGTCACAGGAAGAAAATGGATGCTCCTATTAGACAGCACCACTGTCCTTGTCCTTGCCACTCTTGCGTGAAGTAACTTGAGAGAGTAATTACCTGAAGTTCATTTGTGATTTGGGGACCTAGAATGTGAAGATCACCTGGAAATTGTCTTTAATAGGGATAGATTTTTCTGTGATGCATGTCCTTGAGGTTCTCAATACAACTGTGAATGCTTCTTCTCCAATTTGAGCAGTTGTGGGTTAGAGGTTATAATGGATGAATGGAGATGTTCCATTACTTTAGAGGACGTTCCGGGATCTTTACCTATCTCCTCCTACAGCAGAGCTCACAATAGATTTCAGTCTGGTGTCCACTATACAAATAGCATAGCCTGCCAAATGTAGCTACCTAAAAGTAACTGGGGCCTTAATACTGAGAAGATATTGGTTCACTTATTTATCCAGTGAAACAGCTGTGAGGTGTCTGTTGCAGCTAGAACAAGTCTCAGAAGAAAATAAGAGGACAGGTGTCACTGCTACCCTGTGGACCATTAGTTTCAAGAATACAAGAAGAGGAGCAGGAATAGGTCATCTGGACAATTAGATCATGTCTGATCTGACCGTGGACTCAACTCCTACCTGCCTTTAATCCATAACCCATAATTTCCCCTGCTGTACAAAAATCTACCTAACTCTGCCATAAATACATTTATTGAGGTGGTTTCCACTGCCTCTTTAGGCAGAGAATTCCGCAGTTTCACTACTCTCTATGAAAACGTTTTTCCTTATCTCTGTCCCAGATTTACTCCCCTAAATCTTGGGGCTAGGTCTCTAGCTCTAGTCTCACCTACCAGTGGAAAAAACTTTCCTGCCTTTATGTTATTATAAGATGTCTTCTCATTCTTCTGAATCCCAGTGACTATCATCCCAGGTGACTCAATCTTTCTTTGGAATGCTCTGCCACTGACTGTGATGGACTCCAAGTCCGTGGGTAAATTTAAGGTAGCAGTTGATAGTTTCCTGATCGGTCAGGGCATCAAAGAATATGGCAAGAAGGCAGGTGTATGGGGTTGAGTGGGATCTGGGATCAGTCATGATAGAATGGCGGTGGAGACTTGTTTGGATGTTGGCCTAATTCTTCTCCTATGTCTTAAGGTTTTACGGCCTAATCGTAACCTCATAGGCTAACCCCTCATCTCCAGAATCAAAGGTTTTGTGTCAAATCTGAATCTTCACCTTCAAATACACTTCTCCCTAATTGATTGCAGGCTATGGAAGCACATTTAAGGTGATCATCAATTTTATTAGTGATGTCTGCTTTCACTAAGAAAAACCTTGTGGGGTATGGTAAACATAAGAGATTCTTCAGAAACTAGAAGCTTGATCAACACAGACGAAATGCTGGAGGAACTCGGCAAGTCAGACAGTATGGATGTTTCAGGCAAAGACCCTTCAGCAGGACTGTAAAGGAAGGAGTCAGAATGCCAAGCTCAGGTTGTAGAAGTCTGGGTAACCTCCAACCTGATGGCATCAACATACAACTTACGATAATTTCTCCCCTTCCTTCCTTCTCTCTTTTTCCGTTCCTGAACTGGTTACCTACTCACCCCTCTCTTCTCCTCACCTATCCATCACCTCCCTCTGGTTCCCCTCCTCCTTTGTTTTTCTCCATGGTCCATTGTCCTCCCCTATCAGATTCCTCCTTCTTCTTGCAAATCCCCTCCCAGCTTCTTACTTCATATCGTCTTCCCCACTCACCCACCTACCCCCCTCACCTAGTCTCGGTATCGTCTGCACTCTTTCTCCACCTCCCCCCAGCTCTTATTGTTGCTTCTGCCCACTTCCTTTCCAATGTTGGTGAAGGGTCTTGGCTCGAAACCTCAAATGTTTATTCCTTTACATGGATGCTGCCTGACTTACTGAGGTCCGCCAGTATTTTGTATGTTGCTTATGAGGTATGAGAATTGTTTCATATTTTCCAAGTATTATCATGGACCTTTTTTGTCAGATAGCAGATTGGTAGATGATCTTAGCCTCGAGGATATGGAACAGTTTCTCATTTGTTCAGAAGATCAGCTCTACTCACAGGGAAGTAAGGAGGAAGTGAGCTGCAACGTCATGGTAAGAAAGATTAAGAACAGGGTTAGGGGCCAAGATGTGGCCTTGCTTGACACTGAGACTGGTTCTGCTTGCTGTAGGCCCATTTTCAGGATGATGGATTGCATACTGTCATGCAGCAAGATAAAGTGGAAGCAGCAGTTCAGTGGGTAGCTGAAGATGTGAGGGGCTATCCACAATTTCTCATGCTTTTTGTTGTGGTCGATGAAAGCTGGTGTCCCCTTCTAGGAGTTGCAAGCAGTAAACTCAAAAATATTGCACTTTGAAAACTGTACATCATATCAATAAATATTGCAGTGGTTTTACAATCATTCATTGGGATATAATTGCCACCACTGTCTGTACGGAATTTATGCATTTTCCCCCCTGACCGCGTGGGTTTCCTCCACGTGGTCCATTTTCTCCCACTTTCCACTGATGTACGGTTAGGATCAGTAAAAGTTGTGGGCATACAAATTTGGCTCTGGAAGCATGGCGGCACCTGTGGGCAGCCCTTGTTTGTTTGATCTGACATAGGTGACACATTTCACTCTACATCTAGCAGTCCCGATGTACATTTGACAAAAACTAAGCCAATCATAATCTTATCTTAAACATGACCTTTCAGCTCACTAACATTTTGCAAAACTTTAGCCCAATTTGAATATTATCAACAGCATCTAGGAATTCTAGTATTTTATGAGATTCAAAAGGAAAGATTTGTGTAAAATTATAAATACCTTAACATGCTCTAACCTTTCCTGTCCTATTTCTTGTTCTGCATGAAGTGTAGCTATGGCTTGGTATCATAGCAATAGGAGAAAGTGATTTATTTCCCTCTAATGTGGAACATGGATGTCACCAGCAAGTTGCTGCATTATTTTGGCTGAAGAATTTCCCTTGAGAAGTTATCAGTGAGCTCCCTTCCTCATCTGCTGTAGCCTGAATGTTCAGGGTATTCCTGTAGTAACATTCAGGAGGAAGTTCAAGGATTTTGCCCCAGCAGCAACAAATGACCAACCATGTATTTCTCAGTGGGTTTAATGTATTACATGAAAGGGAAAGTGTAGGTGCTGATCTTCTACCTTGTGCTGCCAGGTGGTGAAGTGACAGGTTTATGAAGTGGTGTTGAAAAAGCTTTACTGAAAGCTGCAGTGATTTTTACGGAGACCGCACATTGTATTGGTGTTGCACTGTTGGAGGGAGTAAATGTTTAAGTTGGTGGATGGGGTGTGAATTAAGGAGGCTGCTGTTGACCTGCCACGGTCCACTCTGATAGGCAATATTCCATCGCAATACTGATATGTGCTTTGCGAATAGTGGAAAGACACTGAGGGTTCATGAGGCAAGTCACTCCACCACCTAACATCGTGGCACTGACTTAAAACAGTTACTGATGTGCTCAGTTGGTGGCTGTCAGGTTGATGACGGGGCGACTTTCGCCATACAGGTACAACTACGCAGTTTGACCGCTTAATCAGATCTCAACAGACTTAAAGCCTTAGGATTTTTCTGCTTTTGCTTCAATTCTCTTGATATCTTTCCTCAATAAAAATCTATTAACCTCAATTCTTAAAATTTCAATTAATCTGCCATCCACAGGCTTGTGGGAAGGGAGTTCTAGATTTGCACCATACTTTGACGGAGAGCTGACATGATTTTTTTGCCTATGTAGCTCAGCTCTAATTTTAAGTGTATTCCCTCTTGTCCTCTCCTCACAGGAAATAGAATTTTTGGTATTGATGCCATCAAAAGATTTCAAATGCATCAGTGTGGACAGGCAGGGGAGGAGGGATACAGACCAGGCACAGGCAGATGTGATTAGTTTTAAATTGGTGTCATGGTCAGCATGGACATTATGGGCTGAAGGGCCTGCTCTCATGCTGTACCATCTATGTTCTCTCTCTCTCTCTCTCTCTATATATATATATATATATATATATATATATATTAGTGCTGTACACCTGACAAATCTCAGGATGTCAGAACAGGACAGGCTTATGAGCCCTGTGTGATATACATAAAATACCCCGACTCTTACACTAGACATCCCTTTCCTCTCCAAAGCCTCTGAAATAGTTATAACCATAAACATCTATCTCCATCATTCACAGCTGCACTTGCTTGCAATTACCTAATGAACTAAGGCCCTTTGACACAGTAACAAAACAACTGTTAACAAAATTGCTAATATCCATGTTGTTGTGGCAAATGCAATGGCAATTCATCCATCCTTCAGGTTCTGATTTACACATCACATCTGTATCAAAATATACAGGGAATTGCATTAATAACTAATGATGTGCTGGGGGTAGTCCACAAGTGGCGCTACCCATACCAGTGCCAACATAACATGCCTACAATATTCAACACACCAACGCAACACGACACTCAACATAGAACATGTAAAGCAGCAATGACAGCTTAATGAAACAAGACAACAGCAGCAAAACAAGCCCCTTACCCACTCTCCCACCCCTTCACTCACACAGGCCTCTAAACGCAGGGCAAGCTGCCCCTGGGCCTCCAGTCCTTGGTCTCACACTGTCATGCTCATAGACAACTGGCTTCTAACCTCCAGTGTCTTGCCTGGACTCCCTCTCTACCTTTGGACTTGCCAGCTTTGGTCATTGACCTTTGGAGCTCTCTGCCTCTGGACTCATAGAGCTTTGAACTTTAATATTTGGCTTTGCCCTTTGGACCTCACCAACTTCTGGGTATCGACTTGTCGATCATGAGTTCGACCTTTGGGCTCTATATTTGCCGATATGGGTTTGATCTTATAGCCTTGACCGACCTGACCCCCAGGACCACAGTGCATTTCAGGCTTCATCGTCTGGACTCACATGGGGGGGTGGGGGGGGGGTGGTGGTGAGTGGCTCTCGTGATTTTGACTCAGGAGTTGGCAATGTGAAGATTGCTGGTCTCTTCAGCACCTGTAAACCTGACACAACCCTACTTTCCTTATCACTGACTATTGACTGTGGAACATTCCAAACTGGACACTGAACATAGGCTTATACCCTTGACTCTTCATTTTTCCTCATCTCTGTGCCTAGACCTTAACCTGACCCAACACTATCCCTAGCCCATCCCTATGAATCCTAAAATAAACACTATGACTGAACTGCAACATCGGACATTACAATTCAGTACCAATTTAGCTCGAACACTGTCTCCTACTCTTCACTCTTCATTTACTACACATAACCTTTAACTCTTCCTCATGCCTGTCCCTAAACCTTAATCCAATCCCTTGTTCCCCACAATGATCCTCAAACTATCACTACAAACCTAAAAAGCAACTGAGCCACAACATTGATGGGCATTACAGCTCTGTGCCATCTTTACAGGAAGACTTTTAATCCGCATCACTCTTAATCTTCCTCTACACATAGTTTGGTTAACCAGAGCATCATCACCCAATACATCTCTCTCCCCTTCCATAGGCCAGGATCACATTCCATAGGTGTTATTCTAATCTATCCAGTCATAGCTGGAGAGTCTGGTGACTTCCCTTGTCTTCTCTTCTCCTAACTGCACTATTCTTCCCCAAGAATCATTCTTGCTTGTCCCCATCTTCATACTATTCCATCAATCATTCAAAAATACAGCTTCAGTTACTAAATTTATGCTGAAAGTACCTGTTTCTACAGAGGCATTGCCTTTCTTAATTTGACCACTGACACTAGATTGTCATGCCACATGTCTTACATCAACTACTGAAGGAAATCTTGAGCAGATGAATGTTCAGAAAACTGAAGCCATTGCTTTTTGTCTCTATCAGAAATTACACTTTCTAGCCACCGACTCCATCCCACTTTTTGGCAACGCCATTGAAGTTGCTCTGAACTTTTCAGCTGGGATGGGATGATCTTCCTTTATGATGTGACAATCCTATGACAGCATTAAATTATCCATTGCTATCTCTGTAACATTTCCTTTCTCTATTTCTGTCTCAACTCATCTGGAAACTTTCATCCTCTACCGCTGCGATGAGACCATACTCAGATTGGAGGAGCAACATTTTGTTTTCCATCTGTGTAGTCCCCAACCTGATGGCTTGAAATTGATTTCTCAAACTTCTGGTAATTCCCCCCCCCCCCTTCACTATTCCTCATTCCCGTTTCCCCCTCTCACCCTATCTCCTTATCTGCCCATAACCTCCCCCTTCCCGTACTTACATGGTCTTCTGCCTCTCCTATCAGATTCCCCTTTTCTAGCCTTTCATCTCTTTTGCCAATTGATTTTCAGCTCTTTACTTTACCCCTCACTCTCTCCCAGCTTCACCTATCACCTACTACCTTGTACTTCTTCCTCCCCTCCTCCCCACCTTCTCACTCTGACTCTCATCTTTCTTTCTCCAGCTCTAATGAAGGGCCTTGGACCGAAACGTTAACTGTTTACTCTTTTCCATAGATGCTGCCTGGCCTGCTGAGTTCCTCCAGCATTGTGTGTGTGTAACTTTCATCTATACCTTTGTTCACTCTGGACTTCATTACCTATTCCAGTAAACTCTCATATCCAAAATTTGCTAGCATTATATGCAGTGAGTTCCACATCATAACTATAACCTGGTAACAGAGGACTTTTCTTCACATTGTTACCATTTTCATTATTTTAAGTCTTACCAATTATTTTTTCTAGTCAAACCTATGGAAGTAACTGTGTCCCTTTTATCGAAGGGCATGTTCACTAAGCCTTTCAAATATATTTGCTTTTATACATACCTTTTTATATTTCCCTTCCTCACCATCTCCAGATATGTGTGTATCAATAGACGGAGTCTGGCCTGCTGAGTTCCTCCAGCATTTTGTGTGCATCCACTGCCCTCCTCTCCAGTCCGCTTACACTGATGAATTCTGAATTTGGTATTTAGCAGGGGATGTGCTCTTTTACACTCTTGAAGAATAAATAACTTGTTGCAGGTCATAGTGTGCGAGCTATCGAAGGAAAAGGTTAATGTTGACTTAAATTAGAGAATTATATGTAATTGGCCGCAATAAATTGATCAGTTGGTCCAAGTCAGTGTTTATGCACCAAGTGAGCTACATAAAACCCAATCAAGCACAATCTTCTGTTCCAGTTGGTTCATTTATGTATAGATATAATGTATTGTTCTGTGGTGAAACATGGAATAAAAGAAATTACAGAATTTTTTATTGTGGATTCTTGTGTTGAACAGTATCAAGAAAATCACTGTGATATCAATTAAAATTAAATTATTTATATATTAAATTAATTTAATATCGTTAAGCACATCCCATTTATTTAGTTTTTTATGGACTTAGTTGGAACAGTCCAACTGAAACTGCTTAAAATATTAAATTTACACCCTCAGATTAAAAATAATCAATTGCATGATAGCAAATCGTCTTCAATCTTCAGAGTTAAAGGGGATTAATACCAGTTGGAATTTTGTAAATCATATTTGTGCATGAACAAATGAAAGGGTTAACACATGATGGCTCTGTGCCTGTACTCGCTGAAGTTTAGGAGATTGAGGAAGGATCTCATTAAAACCTATCAAATGTTGAAAGGCATAAATAGAGTGGAGGTGGAGAGGTTGTTTCTTATAGAAGGGTAGTCTAAGACCAGGTGCAGCCTTGGAATAGAAGGATGCTCATTTGGAACAGAGATGAAGAGGAATTTTTACAGCCAGTGTGTAGTGAATCTGTGGAATTCATTGCCACAGATTGCAGCGGAGGCTGAGCAGTGGGTATATTTAACATGGAAGATGATTAGCAAGAGCACCAAAGTTTACGGGGGAAGGAAGGAGAATAGGGTTCGGAGGAATGGTAAGTCAGCCATTATGCAGAGCAGACTCAATGGGCCAAATGACCTAATTCTGCTCCAATGTCTTATGGTTTTATGAGCTTTCGGAATGAAAAAATAACCCTGACAAAAAATGTGAGATACATATGTTTGTTGTTGTAAACAGTAACAAACCAATATGCATGTGCTATTTAGTGATGATAAGTGATATGCATGAGGAAATGTTCAGGTTTGATAAAGGTATCTTAAAATAGTTCTAATAACTTTGAACATGCAGTGCCAGTAATATATCACTTTAGTATATTCTAGGCTTGAAATGAGATTTCAGATACAAGCATATGGCACCAGTTTCCTCATTCCCCACTTTCCATTTTGTGAATACTATGGTGTTAATTGTACCATACGTTAATGAAGCACATGTGCTGTAATAAAATTTTGCTCATGGTGTTATCCAAATTGGAACCAAAATTATGATTATACTTATGTCCACATGAATCAGTGCAGCAAAGGCTATTGGATGACAGGTACCAAGCTGGGAATTCTTAAAAGCAATCAGAATATTAATCTGTGGCTTTACTTGTTTCTGGAGAAAACTACTATAATCCATAGCAGAAAACTATAGAATAAAGCTGCTTCCATCTGAGATGGTAAACAAAAGCATAAAATTACTCACAGATAAATATTAAACAATTGCATTTGTCAAGACATGCTCTGAAGACAATTATAGTAACTTAGATTATCCAAATATACCATGACCCATTTCAAAGAGGACACTAGGGAGAGTCATAAAGCACTGGTATATGGAACATTCATTAACTTATAATGGTAGGAGGCAATTTTACATTTAAAAGGTGATACTGCAGTTACCTATAATCTAAACGTTAAATTACAGTATCTCTACCATGAAAATGTAGAGAAATTAGGAACAATGAAACACTTCTTTAAAATGATTTTCAGAATCATAATTCAGTACTTGGTCATTCTGTCAGAAGCCTCAAAGCAGGATCATGGTATAACTTACAATTCCTTGAGAATACCAGATTGAGGAGGTGCTTGAGTGTAAGAAAACCAAATACCAGGAGCTGGTAGAGCAGTGCTAGAGGCATGTTGCGAGCCAATAAGAGGCAGGGGTAAAGAGGTTTTGCTAGCTGCTTACTGTGCAGAAACTACTCTCTCCCTGGCATTAGTGGGGCTGCAAATAGAAGAGCCATCAGGACCATCACAGAGGCTGCTGAGTGAGCCTCCAGGTGGGTATGGATCAAGAGGTGTGATCCGTGGACTAGTGCTCCTGGAACACAAGTCAGGGCCTGATCAACCTGGCTGGTCTGCCCGGGCGAGAGTGTCTGATGTTGAGAGGCCCATAACACCCGATGACCCAGGTTACATCACTGATGTGTCTCAGTGCGTCCTAGGATGTATCTCAGCATAGTAATTCAAGTTGTTGTATCAATATATTTCACAGACTTGCATCTATTTTTTCTGCTATTTTCTCACTGTGGCTGTCTCATATTTCAAATGCTATGCTGTTACTGAGTTTGATTGGTGCACATGAGGTCCCTTCTCTCTGTGTGTTTGTTAATTGAGTCAATCACTTTGGGACTAATTTTCATACTTGTGCCCTGTTGTATGAAAGGTAGACAGAGGATATGCAGTAGTCAACCATGAACTTGAATGACTTTCAGCTCAGTCTCTTCTTGTAATGTGGTGTGAGCCGATAATGGAAATTGCCATGCAGTCTGAAGGTTAAAGATCTGGAGGCAGGGGCTTGAGCTTTTGTGAAATTAAAGGGTCAGTGTATTAATATCAAGAATTACAAGAAACAAGTAGCTTAGCATGAAAATAGCATTTGCCCTTTAACTACATCATTTGGTTCTGATTTTTCAATCAGTGGTTACCAATCATAATTTTCATTTGGATTGCTTTGGAAATGTACAAACCTGGTCTGCTAAGGCAGCTATATAAAGGTTGTGGCAGAAGCGGGGAAAAGAGTGGTGGGGAGGAATCTGAGGGAATAACTGGATGGAGGTAGGAAAAGACTTGGTAGATTGCAGTTACTTGCAACAGGGACTGTGGGATCAGGTTGGAGTGGTGAACACCACAGACATATGGTTTGCTGACTGCAGGTAGAAAACTACTAATATATGCATATGTGGCTCCTGCTTGCTGTCACTTTGGAAATCAGTGCAGATGAGAATGGTGCAAGCAGTTGGCTTAAAGTAATATCTTTTTTAAAAAATGTCCCCACTTTCTCAAAATATTTTCCTTGGCTGATCAATTTTATCATTGGATCAATTTCAACAAGGCTTCCATGATTACATTGCTCCACAGTTATGTAATGGAACACCTGTCTAATTATAATGGATAAATTCTTCTGCTATTTTTAAATGAATTATACGTTATTCACTGTAAACGATAGATTCATTGAATAATTGTTGCATTTTCTTAAAGCTGTCTTTTAACTCCTATTCTGCACTTGCAATCCCTCCTGGTGTAGAGTTGGGATTGCTAAGGAATGCTGCTGAAACTCAGAGTTGAACTTTGATGCCACAGTAGGATAGTGGTTAGCACGACACTACTACAGCTCTGGGTGCTCTGAACTTTGAAGTTCAATTCCAGTGCCATCTGTAAAGAGTTTGCATGTTCCACCTGTGAGTGTGTTGTGTGTGTTTCCTCCCACAGTCCAAAGACATGCCAGTTAGTAGATTAATTGGTCATTGTAAATTGTCCTGTGATTAGGCTAGTGTTAAATAGGTGGGTTGCTGGGCGGTATGGCTCATTGGGCTGGAAGGGCCTGTTCCAAGCTGTATTTCTGAAAAAAATAATAAAACAAGTCTGCAAAAAAGATATGGGTTGTGTGGGGGCAGGGGGAATAAAGGAGTCGTGGATCATGTTGACATTTTAGAGAAAACAAAATACTGATGGTAAAACGTTTAGTTCAGGCAGCAGAAATCTTGAAAAAAATCAGTCTTTATTGGTCATCTTCAGACTACCTCATAAAGGAAGAGCAATTGACCAGAAAGAAAAATGCAAATAGATTAAAGAGGTGAAAAAAAGTGAGTAGTTATTCTTTAGGGGTGTCATAATTCTGTGGCTCAGTTACTAACTTTTTGCTCAAGGGCTTGAATTTTTGAGTCAGAGACTGGCGTTCAAGTCCCAGTACAGCACTGGGGGAATTCAGGCTAAATAGATTTGGAACTATACAGCATGTACAGTAATAAAGACCATGACAAATCTGGATTGTCATTAAAAACCCAGCTGGTTCACTTCAGAAGAGGAAATCTGCCAGTTTGGCCTTTCTGTGACTGTTAATTCCTTTTTGAAATCGCTATTCATTTCAGGAATCATTTGGGGATAGGCAACAAACTATTATTTTTACAATTATTGTCATGAGTAATTGTCTGTCACTAATTGACACATGAATGAATTAAAACAATACAAGAAGACTGAAAAAGGAGTATTCTCTGTTATATGTCAATGACTAAAGATCTAAACTGGACCAAAATTGGCAGTGGATGATCTGGGTCCCAGTGAGTACTCGTGATTTCTTCCACAATATCATTAGCAAGAGGATGGCAATTCCATGCATGATATTTACATAAGGTGAGTCACCCCAATGACGATGGGTACGGATCTGCTGGAAGTGCACAGCTCAACCTAAACTGAGATGCCAGCATTCAGTTCAAGTGGGGCATCCGGTCAGGTTCTGTAGTTTAGTCAGGCTCTACAGACAACACACTTAATGCAATACATAACCAGGATGACAAAGAAATCTTTGGATCTAATGATGAACTATTAAAGATGAAAGAAGTTAAAGCACAGAAACCTTAAAGCAACATTGACCATAATATAATAAAAGTGGAGAATAACTTTAAGGTACAGGAGCCTCAGGACCTATGCCACAGGTTCAGGAACAGTTATTACACCTTAACCATCAGGCTGTTGATTGTTACAGTTATTATTCTATAGATTTATTGAGTATGCCCTCAAGCAAATTAATCTTAGGGTTGGATATTGTGTCATATATGTACTTCGATAATAAACTTACTTTGATATTTAATGCTTGGAGGGAATGTATAAATATTGTTAGTGATGTAGCAACTTCTAAATAGTTGTTCTGCAGAATTCATGAGAAAAACACAGGACTGTGCAAAGATCTTGGGCACATATAGCTAGGGTGCCTACGACTTTTGCACATTACTGTATATTCTACTGAAGCAAAACGACTTAAATGTTGAATACTGTGGACAAATAAAATGGTGATATGGAACATAGGTTAAGGAAGTTAAGGAAAGAGGCAAACATTGAGTATGAGCAAAGGGAATCATACCAGATTTTTTTTAAATTAGGAAAATAAAGAGGAGTTATGAAATGTAATCATTGGTCAACAGTTAATATACTAAATAACTCTGCATTGAGTGTATGAGGACTCCATCGATCAGGGTCGATTATGGATGTTGTGTCCTAGCTTGCATATCTATTCTGCGGTAATGTAAATAAAAACAAGGAAATTCAAAATGAGAAAATGGTCTCCAAATGATGGACAGGATAAACTATATACAGAGCTATTAAATAGTTACTTTAGTCCAGTAATTATGAGAGGCTTGGAACAAACAGACATGGTGTGACATGGGATCTACCCACATATAAATAACAAAAGAATCAGTAAGACCTGTGATCTGGGGCAATTACTGCACATACGAGAAGAATCAAAGGCAAAGAATGGTAGATTGATGGTTGGCCTAGACGTAAGGGGATGAAGGAGAAGCATTATTGAATATATATGATAGGTATATGGATAGTAGGAATATGGAGGCCTATGGTCCCAATGCAGGTAGATGGGAGTAGGCAGGTCAACTGGATTTGGCATGGACTAGATGGGCCAAAGGGCCTGTTTCTGTGCTATACTTCTCTATGACTATGTAATTATGGTTTGGCATAAGTTGACACACTAAAGGACTGGCAGATAATTAACATAATAGTAATACAGGTATGCATCGCTTAACGTCCATGATACGTTCTGTGAAATCGGACGTTATGTGATTTGGACGTTGTGCAAACACTATATTATATACTTAGCAATTTCTCCATATCCGGTATAGGTCCCGCTCCCATTTTCGTGAGCCTTTTAGTTTTCAGTGAAACCGATCCTTTAACAGCTTTGAGAATTTTTTTCTTTGTTTTTCAGGATCGTCATGATTGTCGAGTGCGACATGCCTAAATCCTGAGCAATAGCATTCACTGGTTTTCCACCTTCATATTGTTTAATAACCTTTAGTTTCACTTCCAAATCACTTTTCCTTTGCCTCTTGCTGCTGTTATCACTAGGAGTCATTTTGCTGCGTTTGGAAGCCATGATGCACTTTACGGTAATACTTTCGAAAGAAGATTAGACAGAGAGATAACGCTACTACACTCAAGAGACATGCGATACAAGAGATTGGTTACGTCCGCTATGTCACGTTCTCTGATCGGGACTACGGACGTATATGTGATCGGACGTTGTCCGAATGGACATTAAGCGGCGCACCCCTGTACTTTGGAAGGGGAAATAGAAGATGTCCAGTGAGCTGCAAATCAGTGAGAGAAGCTGATTGCTTTCTTGTGCATTCCTTGCCTATTCTTCTTTGAATGTAGAAGTTACAGGATTGGGAAATGCTGGTTAAGATGACTTAATGAGTTTTTACAGTGGAATTTTATCCTGGTGGAGTGAGTAGGTCCTTAAGGTGATGGATGAAGTAGTAAGCAAGTGGACTGACCTACCTTGGATAGAGTACAATATCTTGATTGTTGCTAGGGGTGCTATCATAAATACAAATGAAGAATATTCCACCATTCTGCCTGAAGACCTACAGATGGTCAGAAAAGAAGTAATTCCCTGCAAAATACGTAGTCTATCGGTAACTCTTAAACTCATATTGTTGGCTAGTCCGGTTTTTAATCAGTGAAAACAATCAAAATGTTGATTGTAGATGATGGGGAAGAAAAGATTTCTGAATTCAAAAGCTCAAATCATTTCAAGTAGCCACATGGATAGTACATCCAGCCTGTGTGCTTCTTGTTTTTGGATGGATAGAACTGAATAATAGAGAAATTCTGCAAAACTTGTGTTGAACATATATAGTTGGATAAAAAGCGCACACTTGTCTTATCAGTTTGGGCACTGAGTTTAAAAGTCCAAATGCCACGTTGCAGCTTAGGCCATATGTGGAGCACTGTGTGCATTTCGGGTCACTATCTTACTGGAAGGGTATGAAGGCTTTGGAGAGGTTGCAGAAGTAGTTCTCTACTTAGCTTCCTGTACAAGAGAGTATTATCTGGGAGAAAAGGTTGGACATAACTTGGACTGTCTTCCCTGCAGCACTGGAGGCGAGGGGTGACCTGATGGGAGAGTAAAAAAGAATATAAAGATATAGATAGGATAGATAGTCAGAGATTTCAGCACACCCCCCCCCCCCCCACAACCTCAGAGTGGGTGGTTGAGGGTGTAGCTTTAAAGGGAGGGGGTTGGGGTGAAGTTTATGAAGATGTGTATGGTAAGTTTTCTTTTACAAAGAGAGTGGTAGGTGCTAGGAATGCACTGCCAAGGGAGGCAGTAGAATCAGATATAAGAGCAAAGTTTAGGAGGTTTTTAGACAAACACATGAGCAAGCAGTAAATGGAGGAATGCAGACTATGTACCAGCAAATTTGCAGTTCCTATTGACATCATGGGCTGAAGGGCCTATGCTGTTCTATATTCTATGTTTTTGTTCATATATAGAGGATATTGAGACAGAAAATAGACTGTAGAAGTATATGTTTATGCATATAGGGAAATGAGTTCAAGGTAGGTCACTTTTCCGAGCAACTTTAAAAATCTTTAAACTTACTGAAGGGTCCCAGTGTGATGGCAGGCCCGTCGCAGCAGGCGGAGGAGTGAGGGGCTCGGGAGAGCGCTGAGTGCTGGGAAGCAGCTGAGGAGCTGAGGTGAGTGTGCTTTAAAAGGAGCGTGGAGTGCAACTGAAGGGTTAAACAGACTGTTGATTAGTTGATTAGAGGAGTGAGTTCTTGAGATAATTGGCAGGGACAAATAAAAGGAGGGCTAACTGGAGAGGAGCAGCCAGTGTGTGAGTGGCTCAGGGTAGGAGTGGAGCTTTGAGGCTTTGGCTCAAGAGGGTTCGGCAAGCAGAGGCTGAGGACGAGCTTGCTCCCAGTGAGGTAAGGCCGGGTAAGTTCCTTAAATTAATTTAATTAACTTAAGAGTAGGTAATGGAGGCAGCAGTTAGGGCAGTCGAGTGCTCCGTATACAGTATGTGGGAAGTCAGGGCGAGGACCGTCCCTGATGACTACACCTGCAAAAGGTGCATCCGGCTGCAGCTCCTGACAAACCGAGTTAGGGAACTGGAGCTGGACCTGGATGAACTTCGGATCATTCATGAGGCAGAGGCAGAAATAGACAGGAGTTTCAGGGAGATAGTCACCCCTAAAAGTCAGGAGGCAGGTAGCTGGGTGACTGTCAGGAGAGGGAAAGGGAATAGACAGAAAGAGCAGAACACCCCTGTGGCCGTTCCCATCAACAACAAGTATACTGTTTTGGATACTGTTGGTGGGGGCTCCCTACCAGGGACAAGTTGCAGTGGTCGCGTCTCTGGCAATGAGATTGGACCCTCAGCTCAGAAAGGAAGGAGGGAAAAGAGGAAAGCAGTAGTGATAGGGGATTTGATAGTTAGGGGGACAGATAAGAGGTTCTGTGGGAGAGATCAAGAATCCCGGATGGTCTGTTGCCTCCCTGGTGCCAGGGTCCACGATATCTCAGATCGAGTTCTAGGTATTCTCAGGAGGTAGGGTGAGGAGCCAGATGTCGTGGTCCATGTAGGGACCAATGACGTGGATAGGAGGGAGGAGGAGATCCTGCAAAGAGAGTTTAGGGAGTTAGGTGCAAAGTTGAAGGACAGGACCTCCAGGGTTGCAATCTCAGGACTGCCACCAGTGCCACGTGCTAGTGAGGCTGGAAATAGGAAGATAATGCAGCTAAATATGTGGCTAAGGAGATGGTGCAGGAGGGAGGGCTTCATGTTTCTGGATAATTGGGCTTTGTTCCAGGGAAGGTGGGACCTGTTCTGATGGGACGGTTTGCACCTGAACTGGAGGGGGACTAACATCCTTGTGGGTAGATTTGCTAGTGCTGCCCTGTGAGGTTTAAACTAGATTTGCAGGGGGAGGGAAACCAGAGTGTTAGAGCAGATAGAGAGGTGGAGGAGGATAAAGGTCATGTGAGGACTGCATGTATAGACTGAAATCAAAGGTTTGCACGTGACAGAAATGTTCTCAGGTGCATCTATTTCAATGCAAGGAGTATTGTAGGTAAGGCAGATGAGCTTAGGGCGTGGATTGGTATGTGGGATTACAACATTCTTGCTATTAGTGAGACTTGGTTGCAGGAGGGGCAGGTCTGGCAGCTTAATGTTCCAGGGTTCCGTTGTTTCAGACGTGATAGGGGGGGAGGGATGAAAGGGATAGGAGTGGCATTAATAGTCAGGGAAAATATCACCGCTGTGCGTAGACAGGACAACCCAGAGGGCTTGTCTACAGAGGCCATATGGGTGGAGCTGAGGAACGGGAAAGGTGTGACCACACTAATAGGGGTGTGTTATAGACTGCCCAATAGTCAGAGAGAATTGGAGGAGCAAACCTGTAGAGCGATAGCAGACCGATGTAAGAAACAGAACGTTGTAATAGTAGGGGATTTTAACTTTCCACATATTGACCGGGACTCCCACACTTTAAAAGTGCTAGATGGCTTGGAGTTTGTCAAATGTATTCAGGAAAGTTTTTAAAATCAATATATAGAGGTACCTACGAGTGAGGATGCAGTACTTGATCTCCTATTAGGGAACCAGACAGGTCAGGGGACAGAAGTATGTGTAGGCGAACATTCTGGGTCCAGTGTCATTAGTTTCAAATTAATTGTGGATAAGGATAGGTCTGGTCCTCGAGTTGAGGTTCTAAATTGGAGAAGGGCCAATTTTGTGGAAATGAGAAAGGATCTAGGAAGAGTGGATTGGGATAAATTGTTTTCTGGCAAGGATGTGTTCAGTAAGTGGAAGGCCTTCAAAGGCGAAATTTTGAGAATGCAGAGTTTGCGTGTTCCTGCCAGGATTAAAGGCAAAGTTAACAGGCATAGGGAAACTTGGTTTTCAAGGGATAGTGGCGATCCGGTTAAGAAAAAGAAAGAGATGCATAGCAGGTATAGGTCTACAGGGAACAAATGAAGTACTTGAAGAGTATAGAAAATGTAAGAAAATACTAAAAAAGGAAATTAGGAAGGTAAAAAGAAGACAAGGTTGCTTTGGCACATAAGAAACCCGAAGAGTTTCTTGGTCCTCTAGAAAATCAGAGTGGTTGTCTATTTCTGGATCTTCACGAGATGGGGGAGATCTTAAACAGGTTTTTTGCATCAGTATTTACTCAGGAAACTGGCATAGCGTATATGGAAGGAAGGAAAACAAGCAGTAGTGTCATGGAACGTATCGAGATTAAAGAGGAGGAGGTGCTTGCTGCCTTACAGCAAATATAGGTAGATAAATCCCCTGGGCCATGATATTTGCTCAGACCTTGAGACAGACTAGTGTAGAAATTGCAAGGGCCTTAGCAGAAATATTTAAAATGCCCTTAGCTACGGGTGCGGTGCCAGAGGATTGGAGGGTAGCTCATGTTGTTCCGTTGTTTAAAAAAGGCTTCAAAAATAAACGAGGTAATTACAGGCCAGTCAGCCTGACATCAGTAGTAGCTAAATTATTGGAAGGTGTTTTGAAAGATGGGATATACAAGTATTTGGACAGCCAAGGGCTGATTAAGGATAGTCAGCATGGCTTTGTGCGTGGTAGATCGTGTTTAATGTATCTTGTAGAGTTTTTCGAGGAGGTTACCAAGAACCACATGGGAGGTTAGTTCAGAAGTTTCAGACACTAGATATCCATGGAGAGGTTGTAAACTGGATTCAAAATTGGCTGGGTGGAAGAAGACAGAGTGGTAGTGGATGATTGCTTCTCAGACTGGAGACCTAGTGGTGTGCCTCAGGGATCTGTGCTGGGACCATTGTTGTTTGTTGTCCATATCAATGATCTAGATGATAATGTGGTGAATTGGATCAGCAAATTCACTAATGACACTAAGATTGGAGGAGTTGTGGACAGCGAGGAAGGCTTTCAAGGCTTGCAGAGGGATCTGGAACAACTGGAAAAATGGGCCAGAAAATGGCAGATGGAATTTAATGCAGCCAAGTGTGAGGTGTTGCATTTTGGAAGGACAAATCAAGGTAGGCCATACACAGTAAATGGTAGGGCGCTGAGGAGAACGGAGGAACTAAGGGATCTGGGAGTTCAGATACATAATTCCCTGAAAGTGGCATCACAAGTAGACAGGGTTGTAAAGAAGGCTTTTGGCATCCTGGCATTCATAAATCAAATAACTGAGTATAGGAGTTGGGATGTTATGGAGACATTGTATAAGACATTGGTTAGGCCAAATTTGGAGTATCGTGTACAGTTCTGGTCACCTAACTAGGAAGGATATCAGTAAGATTGAAAGGGTGCAGAGAAGATTTACTAAGATGTTGCTGAATCTTCAGGAGTTGAGTTACAGGGAAAGATTGAAAAGGTTAGAACTTTATTCCTTGGAGCATAGAAGAATGGGGGGGGGGGCGGGATATGATAGAGGTTTACAAAATTGTGAGGGGTATAGACAGAGTAAATACGAGTTGACTCTTTCCACTTAGATTAGGAGAGAGAAATACGAGAATACATGGCTTTAGGGTGAAAGGGGAAAGGTTCAGGGGGAACATTAGGGGGAACTTCTTCACTCAGAGTGGTGGGAGTGTGGAACGAGTTGCCATCGGACATGGTAAATGCAGGCTCACTATTAAGTTTTAAGAATAAGTTGGAAAGATACATGGATGGGAGAGGTCTGGAGGGTTATGGACTGGGTGCAGGTCAATGGGACTAGTGGAATAAAGTTTTGGCACAGACTAGAAGGACCGAATGGCCTGTTTTCTGTGCTGTAGTGTTCTTTGGTTCTATGGTGGTGGGCTTAGACAGAGTAAACATGAATATCATCATATAAACTTCTCAGGCTTCCAGCCGGATCCAGGTATAGATTTTAATTGACATTTCAATGACAAATTCTGCCATTTTCCTCAGGAATGGTGCCTGGCCATGTCTAGTCTGGTGGTATTTATACCAGAGTTGTCCATCCCTCCTGACTGGTTAGTTATCATCCAATCAGGTTTCCGCTGTTCCACCTTGCTTACAATTGAATTCCAGTTCTTACTTGGAGCGAGACCTTTGTCTTTGTGAATTTTTTTTCCCTCTAGTTTTATTTCAATGGCTTCCTTCAGCAGGTGGTCCCAAAACCCAAAGGTGTGGTACATTAGTTCTTTGCCATCAAAGTTGATCCTATGGTCGTTCCGAATGCAGTGAATCTTGTGTTTCCAATTGTGGAGTAGAGCAAAAGTAGAAACTGTCAACTTAATGTAGTCAGCAATAAATTAGTATAGGATAGTCAGCCAGAAAACACTTTATTTAGAGATTAGATAGAATATGGAAATATTCTCATTCTGCTTCTCCATACCTCACCAAGTATTTGAAATGAATAGTGCAAATTAATTTCTTAAGAACAAGAAGGAAATGCATGTAGAATTATTCTAATCAAGTTGCATTAGGAAGTTCAAGTGAAACATTGGAGTGTGAGTAGACTGTGGACAGCAGAAACATAGGGTGAATTAAAAAAGGACAACAATTTCTGCACACAACCGTGTGGGGAATGAATACCAATATAGATTGGCTGGGCTAAGTGCCCTGTTTATGTGCAGTATATAATAGAAGAATGTAGAAAATAGAAGCAAGAAGAGACCACATTGCCTCTTGAGCTAGTTTGGCTATTTACTAAGATGATCCTTTTCTTTCAAATAGATTTTCTCGGTTGACCCTCTCCACTTGTGATTCTTTTGGTGTGCAGAAATCCACTTACCTCAACCTCGAGTGCACTCAATGACTGAGCACTCACTGCACTTTCAAGTAAAAAACCAAAAAAATATGGCTGCCTACTAAAGAAATGTCTTCTTAGTTTCAAATGGCTGTTTCCTAATCACGAGACTATGCTAATTGATATTATATCAAAATTAACTGTGGTACCTGATAAATAACCCTGCATTGAATTTGATCTCCGCTAATAGAAGGAATAATTCCCTCCCAGTCCCTGTCTCAATATTCCCACAAGTCATCAGCAGCAGTATGTTTAAGTTCCTAGGTCATCATACACGCAGCTTGACGACACCTTCCACAAAACATCATCTCCGCATACTAGGTTCCTTGAACTGTTGGACATCCATTGGTTTCCCTCTTAAACCAATCTAGCAATTTGGTAGCATGATTCACATGATTCATTTCCTAAAGTATGAAGAATATTTCATTGAATTTGCGCACAGCTTTTAGTTTTATCAATAGGAATACTGATGTGCCTGTTGTGTTTCTCAGTTCTTCTTTATTCTGATTTTTGCTTTCTGGCCTGTTGCCAGAATGTATCGGAACATTCCTTTCTAGAGTGTTGCATAAGAACCAAGGAAGTAGATGCACAAGTAGGCCATCCGACCCCACATTCCTGCTCTGCTATTCAATCACATCATAGCTGATCTTTTACCTCAGTATTACTTTCCTCCCATATCCAGGAATCAACCCCTTTCTTCAGTAAAGAATCTCAAACTGTCATGGCTGACCCCCTCAGCATGTCACTGAACCCCAGCTAAGCAAAACATTATTTTTGTACCTAGCAAGCCAAACACATAAAAATTACACATTTCAATATGTTCACCTCTCATTCTTCTCCTTATAGGGCAATCTTTGAAGGTACTCCACTGATCATAGCCTCCCAACGTGAAAATTATCTGATTCTCCATCTCTATTCCATCCGCAGACTATCCACATTTTTCACCTATTTATTTTCTTCCCCTTCTCCATCTTGGTTTAGCTCTATCTGCCTTTCATTCTCCTCTAATGGTTCCAATTTATTACCTTCATTAGTATTAGCCTTTGTGAGCTCACTATCTGCCTCCAAGTGCTGCTTCTCCTCTTTCCCTTCACCCTCTTGGCTCCATCTTTTTTTGTCTGCCTCTATGTTATCCACATGCCTCTGTCTCCCAACTCTATACATTCCTTCCCACCCCCCTGCCTTTACGTCCCACAATCTTGGGGTTACCCATTGTCCAAAACCCCTTGCCCTCATCAGTGTGCTAAGTGCCTCTGGCCTTTCTCTCACCACTCTCATAGTCTTTTTTTGTACTGATTATCTCCTCTCTTGACTCCAGAATGTCAACAATTCCTTCCCACAATGCAGTTCAATGCACTGAATTTCTCCAACAGATTGTTTGTTGCTCTCGGTTCCAACATCTGCAGGCTCTTGTGTCTCCAAAACAGATGTTTATTCCTACTCTCTGCTTGTCCTCAGCCCATGTCACTATAATTACACACAGCACCAAGTTTTCCTTAATGACATCTAAAGAACATGACACCTTATAAACACAGGAGAGTCTGCAAACTCCTGGAGCAAAACACACAATATGCTGGGGGAACTCAGCAGGCCAGGCAACATCTATGGAAGTGAACAAACAGTTAGTGTTTCTGGCTGAGACCCTTCATCAGGACTGGAAAGGAAGGTAGGAAAAGCCAGAATAGTAGGGATAGGAAGGAGTACGAGTTAGAAGGCGATAGGTGAAGCCAGATGGAAGGAGGGGGGGATAAGGTAAGAAGCTGGGGGGGGCGGATGATGGGTGGAAAAGGTAAAGGGCTGGGAAAGAAGGTATCAGACTGGATGGGAGAGTGGACCATGGGATAAATAGAAGGAGGCACACTAAAGGAGGTGATAGGCAGGTAGGGAGAAGAGAAGAGGTAAGAGGAGGGCCAGAGTGGGGAATTGATAAAGAAGAGGAGGATTCATTACTGGGAGTTGGAAAAATTGATGTTCATGCCATTAGGTTGGAGGCTACCCAAACTGAATTGAGATTTTGCTCCTCCGACCTAAGAGTGGCTTCGTCATGGCAGCAGAGGAAGCCATGGACTGGCACGAATGAATGGAAGTGAGGATTGGAATTAAGAAGGTTGTCCACCGGGAAGTCGTGCTCCTTCTGCTGATGTGGCAAAGATGCTCAACAAAGGTCTCACCAGCACGGAGAATGCCACATCAAGAGCAGTGGAAACAGTAAACAACTACAAAAGATTTGCAGGTGAAGTATTGCCTCACCTGGAAGGATTGTTTGGAGCCCTGGATGGAGGCGAGGGAGGAGATGAATAGGCCAGTGTAGCACTTTGGCCACTTGCAGGGATAAGTGTTGGAGAGTGATTAGTGGGGAGGGAAGAGAATTATGGGGGGAATGATACCTGCGGAAAGTGGAAGGTGGAGGTGATGTTAAAGACGTGTTTGGAGGTACAGTTCCATTGAAGATGGTGGAAGCTGCAGAATTAAAATGTGCTGGGTGCAGAGGCTCATAGGTAATAGGTGAGGACAAGAGGAACTCTATCACTGTTAAGGCAGTAGGAAGATGGGGTGAGCATGGATGTCCAGTAAAATGGATGCAGGTGAGGGCAGCATCGATGGTGGAGGTAGTGAACCCATATTCTTTAAAAAAGGAGGATGAGCTGGAAAGGAAAGCCTCACCCTGCAAACAGATGCGGCAGAGACAAAGGAACTGAGAAAAGGGAATGTCACTTTTACAGGTGACAGGGTAGAAAAGGGTAGAGTCAAGATAATCGTGAGAATCGGTAGGTTTATAAAAGCTATTGGTAGACAGCTTGTCTCCAAAGATGGAGACAAAGATGGAGGAAGGGGAGAGAGCTATCTGAGATGGACCAAGTGAATTTAAGGGCAGAGCAGAAACTGGAGGCAAAATTGATGAGCTCAGCATTGGTGGATGAAGCAGCACCAATGTAGATATCAGTGTAGTGCAGAATGTGCTACATTGTCCTAATATGACAATTTGTGTGATGCATAATCAGGTGTCTCATGTGGCACCATATCATTGACTTCTGAGAATTCAAGTACTCCACATTTGCTGGTTCATCTGTCTTGATACAACCTCCAGTTTGTTTTCCTCAGAGGAAATTTTGTGACTTTAGGGTAGGAAGGTTTTCAAGCCCTGTTATGCATTGTTGACATCAAAATATAGCATTGGATTTGTGCTCCTTCAGAAGTTATACCAAATTCATTAAATATGATGGAATCATGCTGATATTTCAAGAAGAACTATGGATTTATAGCAGGTTAGAATCATATTTTACCATGAAAACAGGCCCTTTGGCCAACAAGTTGATGTTAATGATTTACACTAATCCTATTAAATTTCCCCCTATTCCCATCAATTCTACACAGATTCTACTGCTCACTTACACACCTGCAGTTGTTTACAATGACTAACTAACCTGATACCCACATATCATTTATATTTATTTATCTAGTGAAAATGAGGAGTAGGTCTTCTGGCCCTTGGAGTCGTGCCACCCCAGAAAACCTCGACAAACCTGAACCTAATCATGGAACAACTTACAATGACCAATTAACCTACCCAGTAGGTCTTTGGACTATGGGAGGAAGCCAGAGCACCCAGGGAAAGCCCACACATTCCACAGGGAGGCTGTACAAACTCCATACAGAACAACACTGGAACTGAACTCTGACTCCAGAGCGTCCCAAGTTGTCATAAGGTGTGACTAGTGGTTATGCTAATGTGGCACTCGTATTAATTATTCAAGAATGGGAGGGAAACAGGGCACACAGAGAACACTTACATGGTCACAGGGAAAATGTGGAAACGCCTCTCGGATAGTGTTAGCATGCTGCTCAGAACCTTACCCAGTCCTTCAACCAATGTCCTAAAGTTGATAGATTATCCAGTCATTATCTCTTTGTTGCTGTTTCCATATTAGTTGTCAAGATTACAGTGCTTTTATTGAGTGTTCTGGGCTTCTGTACTCACAGCTTGGTTACCCAATTATTCCCCTCTTATCTTGAAAATATCAAAAGAAAAGAATTAATTGCTGGGTAACAGCCTCTTGGACTCAATAAGCAAGACAGTGCCCAGATATTGTAATTAGGTCACATGGGTGAGCAAGGTCAAACCTCCCAGCTCTCCTTCAACAGAACTGTTAAGAACATCTCAAATCTGGGACGTGGATTTGCCTTCTGCTGGTCATTCACAGCTGTGACGATTTTGCAATGTTTCTGAATGTCCCTGGTCTCCAGAAGTAATCAGAAGCAATGCAACTGCTGAAAAGTCACAAAAGAAACACTAACGCTTTAAAATGATTAAGTCAATTGCAATGCAATTAATTATTGAATATAAGCAAAACTAATCTTATTTTTCTGCCTTGTAGCCACAAAACCTTCATTTAACTGTATAGACTTGTATATCCAGGTATAGTGGCAGATTTACTGGAAGCAATTGGTCAGTAAGCTATGAACTGCTGTATTCAAATACCTATAAAGCACAATCCCAAACTTACTGGAGAAACAGATGGCTGTCAGTCGTTCATTGCCGAAATTGCTGGGGGATGGAAGCAAAATCTGAAGTATTAAAATAGTAACTAAGTAAAATCATGAATATGCCCCCAAGACTGGATAACAGTAAAGCATAGGAACAGGCACTCAGCCTATAACATCCCTTCTGCCAATACAGTGTCCAGCACTCCCCCAGGCAGCACATTCCAAGTGCTCATCACTTTCCGTGTAAAAAGACATTTGCCCCTCACATCTCCTTTGATTTATTCCCCACCACCTTAAACGCATGTTCTCTGGGATTTTCAACCATAGGAAAAATATACTAGCTGTCTTATCTACCTATGCATCTCAATCTTCTACCTATCATGTCTTCCCTCAGCCTCTGTTGCTCTGGAGAAAACAACCCAAGTTTGTTCAGCCTCCCTTTGTGGCATATGCTGTCTAATCCATGTGGCATCCTGGCTAATCTCTTCTGCATCTTCTTCAAAGCCTCAACATTGTTCCTGTAATGGGGCCAGAACAGAATGCACCATTCCAGAGCTTTATAAAGCTGCAACATTTCTTCCCAACTCCTGAACTCAGTTCCTTGGCTAATAATTGCAAGCATACCATATGCTTTCTTTCTCACCCTATCAACTCATGAGGTCACTTTCAGGGAGCTATGGACATGGATCCCCAAAATCCTTCTGACATCAACATTGCTACGTGCCTGGTTATTACAAATGTATTGCCTCTTTATATTTCATCTCTCTAAGGAATATACTTCATATATTGTTAGGTTACAGTCCATCTACCATTTCTCAGACCATATCTGCAACTGATCTATATACCCCTCTGTACTCTTTGCCAGTCTTCTATGCTATCCACAACACAGTGATTCTTCGTATCATCTGCAAACTGCATTTTCCTCCAGGTCATTTATATACATTGCAAACAACAGAGGTCCCAGTACATATCCCTACAGAACACCACTAATTGTGGATCACCAGCTGGAACAAATCACATAAACCACTATCCTGTGTCTGCTGCAGACAATTCTGAATCCAAATCGCCAATCCACCATGGATCCCAAGCATTTTTCTAAATGAGTCTCCATGTCAAACACCCTACTAAAATACGTGTAGATATCATTTAAACTATGTAGACATAGGGATAAGATGGTTAGGAACAATATAATTAGGAACAAGTGAATAGGGATAAAATTATTAGGAATAATGAAAAATGTGTCAAAATCCACACTATTCCCTCTTACATTTGGATGTTTCAGTGGGGAGAAAAAGGAACTGCCTGCTATAAAGGGAATACAGAGAAGGTTCTCTTCACTGATTCCTGGAATATTAGGGATGTTGTATGAGCACAGTTAGGGCAACTACTTCCATATTCTCTTGAGGTTCTCCTGGCTGAAGGGGTCTGGAACAAGGGACCTTCGTCTCAGGCCATGGGGTAAGATTTTAAGACCAAGATGAAAGGAAATGTCTTTGCAAGGAGAATCTGAAATCTGTTAATGTGCTTATCATATAAGGTTGTGAAGATGAAATCACTGAATATATTTAAGGAAATAACTTTCCAGAAACTAAGTTATCAAGGGAACTGGGGGAAGAGAGAGAGGGTAAATGCTTTGAGACATACGATTAACTACGATTGTATTGAATGGCAGAGCAGACTTGACGTAATGACCTCCCCTGCCCCTATTTCTCCACGTTCTTATGTTATGATTGGAGAAGAGTATTATAAAATCACAACAATCTCTTTGGCTAGTGCTGTGGGTCATCTATACTGAAAGAAGTGGTAGTAAGCCTTTTTTGTACCTTGCTTGAACACAATGCTGCTATATTACTGCATTGGAAGATTATTTTGTATCCAGACCTTCAGAGTAAGATTTGACTTCACCAACTTCACAATCAAAGGCAGAGATGTAGTGAAATAAATGACAATTCACAGCCAAAAGAAGCTCTGGAAGCAGGCATTCTTTTCCTTTCAACTTACAGTAGAGAAACTTACAATAGGGCAATGTAGAGAAGCCTGAACAATGCTAGTAAGAACACTTATTTATTTCTATCCTTCCATTAGTTTGCAAGAAATAATACATGGTGAATTTTGCTCTGTGGTCTTTTTATAACGAGACCTAGAGTTGAATCTAAATCTACAAAACCAAGTTATTCAATTAGCTTTACAAAATATAATTTCCTAGTTTACTTAATTCCTAGTGTGACCATTTAATTAAACATTACTAAACCATACACTAATTACGTCACAAGGGATTAAGAGTTTAATGCAAACACCATTACAGAGTTTTCATATTCATTTATCACAGCAATACAAGCTTGCTCAAATAGAATAAGAAGCTCAAAATTGGTTTTAAAACATTTTTTTGGCCTGGTGATTGGAACAGAGGGTAATGGACCAAGGGTGTTTCTCTGACTAGAAATCTGTGAAAACTGATCAGTGCTAGGACCATTGTTGTTTGTAATATATTTATAAATGGCTTGGAATGTCTGATTAGCAAGTTTTCAGATGACGTTAAAGTTGGTGGAGCCAACTTTAAAGAAGGTTGTCTAAGGGTATTATGGGACATAGGTCAGCTGTAAAGTTGGGCGGACTGGTGGCAGATGGAAGTTAATCGAGAAAAATGTGAGTTAATACATTTTGTGAAGTTATATTCAGGTAGTACCTATGGAATAAGTGGCATGGAGCTCAGGAATTTTTATGTACAGAGATACGTCTAGGAGTAAGTACATAGCTCTCTGAAAGTTGAACTACTTTTTAAAGAAAAGGGCCTTTGTATACTAGCCTACATAGACTGAGGCATTAAGCATGGGAATCAGAATCAGGTTTATTATCACCGACATGTGACGTCAAATTTATTAACTTAGCAGCAGCAGTTCAATGCCATACATAGTTTAACAGAGAGAGAAAAAAATAATAATAGATAAAATAAAACACAAGAATAAATAAACAAGTAAATCAATTACGTGTATTGAATAGATTTTTTAAAATGTGCAAAAATGGAAATACTGTATATTAAAAAAGTGAGGTAGAGGTCAAAGCTTCAATGTCATATTGCAATTGTTAAAAACATTGATTAGACAACACAAAGTATTATGTACAGTTCGAGTCACCACTCAACAGGAGAGACGTGGTGGAAACAAAATGCAGAAGAAGCTGGATTGGCTGGGTTGATCCTTACTGGCAGAAGGCTGAAGGATCACATTAAAAAAGTTTATAAAATTATGCTGGGGGATAAATTGGATGGAGAGTCAGAATCTTTATCCCAGGGCAGGAGAGTCTAGAACTGAGGACACAAGTTTAAGGTGAGCAGAAAAAATTTAAAGGAAAGCTGAGGGGTAGATTGCTCCACACTGAGAATATTGACTACTTGGAACAAACAGTCAGAGAAGGTGCGGGTGGCTTGTACAACCACAGCATTTGAAATTCATTTTGGACAGATGCTTGGGCAAGAGGATAGGCTTCATGATCAGCATGGATCAGGTGACCTGTTTATGAGCTGCATTTTTTATGATTACATATAAAATTTATCAGGGACTGAAACATTCTTACAGAGCTTACTAGTTTGTGCACTTTATTTCTCAACTCTTGAAAATGCCATTTTGCGTTGTAAGAATCAACCTAAATTAAGCAAGCAGAGCTTGAGAGATGCATACAACATTCTAGAAGAACTCATCAGGTCAGGCAGACTCTATGGAGGAGAATAAACAGTCAATGTTTCAGGCTGAAACCCTTCATCAGCACTGGAAAGGAAGTGGAAAGAAGCCAGAATAAGAAGATGTGTTGAAGGGAGGGATTACAGCTGGCAGGTGATAGGAGAAGCCAGGTTGGGGGGGGGGGGGGAAGATTAAGTAAGAGGTTGGGAGGGGATGGGTGGAAGAGGTGAAGAGCTGCAGATAAGAGAGGACAGTGAACCATGGATAAAAGGAAAGGGAGGTAGGGTACCAGGGGGAGGTGATGAGCAGGAAACAAGAAGAAAATGGATGAGAGAGAAACCAGAATGGGGAATGGAAAAGGAGAGGAGGAGGAGAGGGGAGAGATTACCAGAAGTTTGAGGAATAGATGCTCATCCCCTCAGGTTGGAGGCTAGTGGCTACCTGGACAGAATATGAGGTGTTGCTCTTCTACCCTGAGTGTAGCTCCTTTGTGGCAGTAGAGGAGGCTATGGACTGACATGTCAGAATGGGAAGTCGAATTGAAAGAGGAATCCCGTCTTTTGTGGCAGATGGAGTGAAGGTGCTTGACTAAACCATCCCCTAATCTATGTTGGGTCTCACCAAAGTAGAGGAAGCTCTGAGATTAGTCTTGACATTTTTGATACATATCTTGTCAGAATTTTTGCCTTCAGTTACTGTTAATGTGAATTTTCCAGCAGCTTCTGTGCTATTTTAATTTGAAATCAAAATTGATTTTAAAAAATCTGTCAGGAAAGAAAGAGTATAACTGAGGAATATTAGCAGAAGTATGTGTTTTGCAGCTTGTGTTAGGTGCTTGTGTTAAGTTGCACCATGGCAACTGTGGGCAATGGAAACAGCAGAAAGCCCTTGGCATGCATGGTTGCCAAGGGAACTGATCAGTCAATCAAAGTTCTTTCGAGGTGGGCTGAGGGATTTCATCCTCAGTTCAGCCGCCTTCAGGATGACAGTTTCTTTCCTCCCACAGATGCTGCAGATTCGTTATGTTCCTTAAGCACTCAGTTTGTTGCTCCAGTTTGCAAAAGTAATTAGACTGTAAAATAGTGTCAGACAACAGCATTGAAGCTTAGCATTTAGCATAATGTTATTACAGTGCCCGTGACCCAGGTTCAATTCTTCCACTGTCTCTAAGCTGTTTGTATGTTCTCCTCATGATCATGTGGGTTTCCTCCGGGTGTGCCATTTTCCTCCCACATTCCAACAACATACAATAGGGTCTTTTAAGAGACTTTTGGATAGGTACATGGAGCTCTGGAAAATAGAGGGCTATGGGTAAGCGTAGTACTTTCTAAGGTAGGGACATGTTCGGCACAACTTTGTGGGCTGAAGTGCCTGTATTGTGCTGTAGGTTTTCTATGTTTCTATGTTTCTGTATGGGTTAGTAGGTTAATGGGGACCATTTACACTAATCCAGTAATAATTCTATTTTATTCTCACATTCCCATCAACACAATGCTGGTCTCTTACAAAAACTGTTAAACTTTAAATCATAAAGATAAATGAAATGAGTAAACTAATGTATGTTTGTATTTGTACAAATGGCCTTATGAACAGCAATGAAATGCTGTAAAAGGATGTAGTGATTGAAAGGGAAAGTGAACTTGAGTCAGACATAGAACTTGATTCTGAAAAATGACATTGCATGCTCAGGAGAATGAATGGGCTATTCTGCTTTTCTTTCTTATATCCTTAAACAACTGGGATCTGAGTTAAGTTCCTACAAGCAGGCTTTGGCATTGCATTCTATGTTGTTTGCAGACCTGCAATTTGAGAATGACCCGTGCCTATTAACCAAAAGCACCAAATTGTGACACGCCAAAATTGCCAGCCCTTAGTTAAACCCCCAAGTCCTCCTCTCAAACATTTGAGAGCTGGTGCCTAAATTCATAAAGATGTCCTATAGGCTAGTCAGGCAGCAACCTGGCATATCCATACTTGTTGGATGGTACCTAATGGACAGAATGCTAGATTCCTTCATCAAAATCCTTGGTGACCTCTTGGGTCACTGGCAGAGCAGGCTGACCTGCGGTGGTAGCATTGTAGAATACATGGAGGACCAAATAAGAATGTCTACTCTTGATATCAGTGACAACTCTTGTCCACCCTTGACAACATTTAATCAAGTATTTTATCCAGAGTGAAACTGAAACCAATGGACATCAGCAGGAAAGCAGTCAAGTTGTTGAAGTTATAACTTGTAGGAAGGAAATGGTTGTGGTTGATGGAAGTCAATCATTCTGGCCCCAGGACATCCCTGTAAGAGTTCCTTAAGGTAGTGTCGTAAGCCCAAACCTCTTTAGTTGCTTTATCAACAACATTCCTTCCATCACAACGTGAGGAATGGGGATGTTGGCTGATGGTTGGTTACTCAATGTTCAATTCTATTTGCAATTCCTTGATAAATGATACATCTAACTTTAATGCTCATTGACATTGCCATTTCTTCATACACAACTATCAATCACCCTGGCAGAGGTTCTCAATCTTATGCTATGGATCAATATCATCAAGCAAAGGGTTTGTGGAGCCCAGGGTGGGAATGCATGGACCAGATGCTCAAATGAACCAACTGTATAAAAGGAAGTCCGAGCCTGGGCATTCTTTAGTGAGTAACTCACTTTTTGATGTCATAAGGCCTTTCCACATAATTTGGCAATGTGATGAATGATCTAGCTCCTTCAAACTCTCCACTTTTCATTCATGATTTATTCACCAACCACTTACAAGAAGCTTCACTCCATCATGGACAATGTAGTCTGCTTGAATGTCACCCAGTCAACCAGTTTACACTTCTATTCTCTCCACCGTTGGTCCACCAGTGCTGCAGTGTGTGATATTTACAAAATGCAGTGCAATTGCTTACCCGGGATGTCCTGCCAGCAGCTCACAAATCCAACCTCCATGACCAAAAAAGCCATAGGCAGAGGTAAATGGGAGCACCAGCACCTACAGGTTCCTCTCTGAGTCACATATTATAACAACTAGGAAATATATTGTTGAGCAAACACAAGGAAATCTGCAGATGCTGGAAATTCAAACAACAACACACACAAAATGCTGGTGGAACACAGCAGGCCAGGTAGCATCTATAGGGAGAAGCACTGTCGACATTTGTTGACCCTTCTTTATCGCTGGGCCTAAAGCCTGAAACTCCTTACCCAGCCGCATTGTGGGGAAACCACTAAATACAAGAATTGAAGTTGCTTAAGAAGGCCACTCACCACCCCTTTGTTACGGCTGATTTAGAAAATGTAATAAAGGCCAGGCTTGCTAATGATGCCCAAATTCCAAAAATGAATTAAAAATAGTTCTCCTCTTGAAAAAAACCTTAACCTTTTGGATTTCTCGCTACGACACTCCAGAACCTTTCCCCTGAACTCCAACATTGCTCCAGTCTACACCCCAGCACTATCTCTGAAGCGTTTCCATGCCATGAAGCATAGCAAGTAATGTGCTGTCTTCCACTTGTGGGCCATTGTTTCTGTGCTGATCTTAATTACCCCACACCAAAGCTCTCGCCTTCTCCTTTAACATAGTTCTTAAACCCACCATTCTTTCTGCCTGACTGAGGCCTCTTTCTGTCGCTCAGTTTTAAATATCATTTGTTAGCATGCCTTGTGTACGTTTAGTACATTTGAATCTAGCCTCCTGCAACAAACAGTCGGAGCTTGATTTTACTTATCTGCACTGCATACATTTTAATCACTTTTCATAATGCTGTTTACAACATGCTGGTATTTATTTATGTGCATTCTACTCTATATTTATCCTTTAACCTCTAACCTTATCAGCTTTTTAATTTATACTGTATATAAATCTTTTTATATATAATTCTTTATCATTATTGAATGTTGTTTTGTTGCATGTCGTGCCCTGACTAACATACCACAACAAAATCCTAACAGAGTGGATTCTAGGTAATTGGGACAGCTGCTTATATGGGACAAATAAAGAACAAAAATTAATTGACAAAATTGACGAGATTCCATTTGTTTAATTAGGCCACCATGTCACTGATAGTTGGCAATAAATAAGCAGTAAGAGAACTCAGAACTCTTTTGCTCACTGCGGTTTCAAGTATTCAAGCTTTAAGATGCCAGAAATGAATGGGAGGAAAAATGAAACAATTTCACTACTTCAATACATTAGGAACTATGAAGAATTTGAAATATGGATGATCATCTTGAGTTTTACAATGAACATGAAGATTTGGAGGATGGAATTGTTGATAGCATTGTATGAAGGCATTCATTATCTGCACTAGCTGTCTGTGCAATTTTGTTCTTTTACAGTCAATCAAAAGAAAATGGCAGCATATAATGTTTGTCGAGAACTGTTAGGAACCAATGCACAACTTAATAGTGCTGTAGTATTTTTGTAGTATTCTTATTTGTTCTGTATTTCATTTGAATACTGTACATATTTGAAAAATAATCTAGTGCTTTCCCAGCATGTATGATAAATAAATTCTTCTTGGCCTTCCAGCCGGGTACAAATATTGATTACATGGACGTTTCAATGACCAACTCTGCCATCTTCATCAGGGAGTGTGCATATTTTGTGCTCAGTTTGGTTTTTTTTTGTACCTTCTTAACTATTTCCAGGAAACTTTTGCTAATTTGGGCAGCCACCTAATTGGGCCAGAATGTACTGGTCCTGATGTGTCCCAGTTAACTGGAATCCACTGTACGTTTGAAGGTATATGCCGAATAAAGTTACCCTTGATCATTGATTTGATTTTTTTCCACTAAACCGACCTGCAATATTTTCTGATTGGATGAATTTTCTTTGCAGAACGCAAGTATTACTGATGTTGACAAATACATTCTAATTATATGATATACCCACACTTTTCAAGCTAAGTCAATCACTTCCTTGGACCTGTATAGCCAAATGCAATTACTCAGAGCTGCAAATCTATAACTGAAAATGCCTTTTACCCTTAAAGAATAAGCATGGGTGGTCAGCACTGTATTCAATCTTCTTTGACAGTATTATTGACTTGGTATCCTCACTGCAGAAGTAAATATGCCTTTCAATTGGCTACTGTCCTCAGTTTTGTCTTTATTATCTGCAGGCTATGGTTTGATTATCAGAGTGAACGATGTCCATTTTGCTGCTGGCTGAACAGGAGATAGAAAACTGAGACAGTTCTCTGATAGAATTATGCATAGCTGTTGTGCAAAGGAGCAAAATACATTTCTAAATTACTTGGTGATTCCCATCCTTTTGATTTTCTCACTGTATCTAGCATAACAGACTACATTGTCAACTATGTGAGGGAAAAATACATCATCATTATTCCCAAAATTCCTGTGGGTCTTTGCCTTAATTTCACTGTGGATAACAGGAGAGAAACCTCAATGTTGAACAACAAAGCTAACATACTCTGCATTGACTGATAGCTATTGAAGATAATTGGAGATTTGGTTGCCTTTTTTATGTCTCAAGTTCTGATAAATAAACGGAAAAGACAGAAATATTCAGGTTGGTATTTCAGGTCAATAACCTCCCTACAAAAGTGGTAAAAAATTAAAGACAGTGTATTCATAAGGGGTTGGGAAAGGAGAAACATTGGCCTTGTTTGATCTGTCTAGAAAAATGCAAAACTATGTACAGATTCATCCCATAGTATTTAGGATGTGTTCGTGTACTTCCCCCAGAGTCAGTAAGTTCCTGAATAACCCCCAGGTTTATGGTGGAGCAAGATTAAAAATGCAAAGATAATGGTGAAAAGGGGAAGAAATGTATTAAAAGGAAGTTTTAATGCCTGTGAAATCCCTGAACATTGTAATAACTGGAAGTATTTTGCCTTTGTTACTTGAAAAACCTGAGAGAGGGAAGAAAAAACTTGTCAGTGTGTTCCTCACTTAGGATTCATTAACATGTCTCCAAAATACAAGGAGTAAAACTGATAAGAACACATTCTTTGAAGGCTAATAATTTGCTTATAACACCTTGTCTGGGCATTGGCAATATGAAAAATATGTGACTCTCTTCCTCTGAGGGAAATTAAAATGACCAGATTGAATTTAGCTTCCCTGCTTATGGTGTTAATGAAATACGTAGGTGGTCATGATGTTGGCAAAGAAAAAGACTTCATTAAGGATGCAATTGTTCTGTTGTTCCATAAATGAGCTTAGTATTGCTGTTGGTGACTGATGTGGAGCTTCCCTGACAACTACTGTTGTTAGCTTGTTAGATTTGTTTTCAATGGAAAACTACTGAAAAACCTTGAAGCATTAACATTGCATATTTTATTCTTTTTTGCTGGACTTTGAAATTATCCTAGGATGCTTAAATTATCAAAAAAATTCTCAGATTAACTAATAAAAATATTTGGCATAGAATTTTCTAAATGTGCCTACAAAGCACTCTTTTAATGCTCGATCAGTAATTGTTTTTAGTTTCAGATTCACAGAATCAATGCACACAAGTTAGCCAATCAGCTCATCCTATCAATTATATACGAACTAACCTGACTTCTGATGCACTCTATGCTTTACTTTCAAATATTTCAGCAAATTAAGTGTGACAGTGACTCAACACGTGCCCTGTAAAATGTTCCACCTCCATAATCCTGAGAGTCGAAAAAAATTCTTCCGACTTCTCCATCAAAAAGGTCTCAACGTTTTAATAATTATGACCTCCCTCTGCTAGATTTATTTGAGAAAATCTATGCTACATCTTTTCCATAGTGTAATTATTTTACTGACAATGACATGGCTTGCTTAGCATGATCATTGCTGGTAAAACAAAAATCAAAAGGTCGACTCCTACAATGAATCCAATGGATCATGAAAGTTATTAGGAGTTTGACAAAAAAAAATCATACTAGTCTGTGGTTTTGAATTGCAGCACACTTATTTTTGATGCTTCCCCCATATATTCGATAATTATATTTATTAAAGTGTATCACAATCATTCAAATATATTAGTACATTTCAATATACAGAGTAGTCTATCATATTCTAAGATCATCTTAAGTTATTAATATAAAATACAACTTAGTACTTATACACTATGTCTTGGTACATTATAATATAGTTATTAAATCCTTTATCCCTGATGAGTCCTGATGATGGTAAGTAACTAAATACTTAATAATATACGTAACAAATGAAATGTGAAATATTTAGCTTGTAGTATTTCAATCGCTTTGTTTTGTTTTCCAGAGTAAGTTGCTTGCTTATATACTTGGTACCTCTTCTCATTTCCTTTTCTCAGCTGCCAATACTGGCCTCCTCAATTGTCAGTCTATATTTCCTGGAGCTCACAGATGTCTTCAAACCCGTTCGCTCAGGCTTCAACTGTCATGACAGGACACTCAGCATGCCGTATATTGAACCCTCTCAGGAAATCATCCCCTTTCTCATGTTGCTTAGCTTGGCGTTTGCTGGACCTGCAGCCATGGTTCGTATGATATGAGTTCTTAAGAAATACATTCTTCATTTTGAACATGCTATTTAATATAAGATAATTTTTTAGAGCTCTTTCCAATTCCCTTGCTATTTAATTGTTCATTAAGATAGTCTTTGAGATTGCTTTCAATTCCATGTTAATCTATAAGGTTGACCTTTGGTTTTGCTGTACGTGAGGCAGTGATTTCAGGCATGAGCATTTCAAAGGTTAATTTTTAATTAAAATAATGTTAAATGTTTGGTAGAAGCATTATTTTTCTATGCCTTCTTCAGATGCAGGTGTTAATGTGGGCTTGTACAAGATGTATACTGGTTACATAAATAGATCCTGTTGGTGGGCTGCTGGCAGAGCATTAATTTTTTTGTGGCATCGGATGTGCAATTACATCTGATTCTTCCAGTAACAGCTTTACATATCCACGTACAAGAATTCATTGTTGGCCTGGATACACTATGTTTTGTAACTCCAAAAGATAAAACTAATTGAAATAAAACGTGGAGCTGGGAGATGTGTGTGCTTAGATTTGTTTTTACTTTAAGTGAGGGGAGCACTTCTGATGTGCTGGCATGATAACATATGCCATTCACATACTTTTACATATAACCTGTAATGAATTATGTAAACAAACAAAGAATGCCTAATCAAACAATATATTTTATTTACAATATTACTCAAATATTATTGAAATATTAAATAACACAAAAACAATTCCTACAGTGTCTTTGTCATACCAGAATTACAGAGAACAGTGTTTTTCATAAAACCATAAGATTTAGGAACAGAATCAGGTCATTCGGCCCATTGTGCCTGCTCTACCATTGAACTATGGCTGATTTATTATCCCTCTCAATCCCATTCTCCTGCCTTCTCCCCATAACCATTGACGCCTTTACTAATCAAGAAGCTATCAACCTCCACTTTAAATATACCCATTGACTTGGCCTCCTCAGCCATCTGTGGTAATGAATTCAACAGATTCATCACACTTTGGCTAAAGAAATTCCTCCTCATCTCTGTTTAAAGCAGGGGTCCCTAACCTGGGATGCATGGATCCCTCAGTTAATGTTAGAGATCCATGGCATAAAAAGTATGGGAACTCTTGGTCTAAAGGGACATCCTTCTATACTGAGGCTGTGCCCTCTGGCTCTAGAATTCTCCATCTATAGGAGACATCCTCTCCATATCCACTCTATCTAGGGTCTTATATTCGGTAGGTTTCAATAAGATTCCTCCCTCATTCTTCTAAACTCCATAGAGTACAGGCCCAGGGTCATCTAATGCTCCTGATAGATAAACTCTTTACTTCCTGGGATTATTTTTGTGAACCTCCTCTGGAACCTCTCCAAGGCCAGCACATCCTTTCTTAAATAAAGGGCCCCAAACTGCTTACAGTACTCAAGTGTAGTCTGACCAGTGTCTTATAAAGCATCATCATTAAATCCTGAGATGTTCAGTTTTACCTCATTCTTCCAGAAATGGCTTTCCGTATCTTATATAACAATTCCTTAGTGTGCAAGATACACAATTCCATAAGGTGTCTCTGTCTTAGCAGAATTACTGATGACTAGGTTTTCCACATTCATTTCTTTGAGTCTAGAGCTTTGACTTCCTATACTGATCCATATTTTAAAATTTCTTTATTGGTGCAAAAGGCTATTGGGATCTACATTTGATTGTCCTTTTATCTTCATTGAAAAATTAATAACCACTGTTGAGATTTTCTCGTTTATGAGTCTGGCATGCTTCATTGTTGGTTTTATATTGGGTCCATTAGCTCAGCTGCTCCAGGTTAGCAGAGGCAGTTTTCCCAGCAACCAAACTGCATATTGAGGGAAGTAATGCATTCAATTCAGATCTAAATATCACCAGCAAACACCTGGTTGTCAGGTTTAGAAAAGTTACAAGAAGAGAAGAGCTCATTTTAGTCTGTTCCCACATTGTGCTTGAATCCACAACTTAAAAGAATGTCTGCCTTAGAAGAAGATGAAAATACTTGATAAATTGGGATTGTTCTTTTTTCATTTCACATATTAGCTAGGGAAAACATTACTCAATTAGAGAGACAATTGAAACCAAAGACTGTAGCAGTCTGATTTATGTCCAATTTCTCCCCCAAAAATCTCATCCACAAATCATGGAATAAAACTACACCTGCTCAGATTCCTGCAGCATCTGGTGATCTTGAGTTCTCTGTCTTGGAGACCAACATCAGTACATCTTTCAAGAGGGTGAGCCCTTGCAAACTGTCAGGCCCTGATGGTGGACCTGGTAGGGCATTGAAAATCTGAGTCGACCAGCTGGCTGGAATGTTCAACGACATCTTCAATCTCTCACTGCTGCAGTCAGAGATTCCCAAAAGGGCAAGAATTGTATCAGTACCCAAGAAATGCAGGTGAGTTGACTCAAAGACTATTTCCCAGTGGCACTCACACCTACTGTGGCAAAGTGATTTGAGAGGCTGGTCATGGCTAGAATCAAATCCTGCCCAAGCATGGTCCTAGACCCACTGCAACTTGCCTATTGCCTATTGCCACAGTGAGTCTACAGTGGATTCAATCTCACTGGCTGTCCACTCAGCCTTGAATCACTTGAACAATAGTAATACTTATGTCAGGCTGCCGTTATTGACTACTGCTCAGTGTTCCACACAATCATACACTTGAAGCTCCAAAAGTTGTATCTCTGTACCTCGCTCTGCAACTGATCCTTGACTTCCTCACTGGGAGACCACAGTCCATACAAATTGGAAATAACATCACCTCCTCACTGACAATCAAGGATGCATGCTTCACCCACTACTCTACTCTCTACACCCACCACTCTGTGGCTCGGCACAGCTCAAATGTCATCTATAAACGAAGATGAGACAATTATCGTTGGCAGAGTTTCAGGTGGTGATGCAGAGGTGTACAAGAGAGAGATAGCTGAGTGTTTATCACAACAACAACCTTGCACTCAATATCAGTAATACCAAGGAACTGATCATGGAAGGTGAAGTCAAAAGAATACACACCAGTCCTGATTGAGGGATCAGAAATGGAAAGAGTGAGCAGTTTCAAATTCCTGGGCGCCAACATCCCTGAGGATCTATCCAGGGTCCAAAATAATGATAGAATTACAAAGAAGGCAAAGAAGGTATACCAGCGGCTATATTTCATTAAGAGTTTGAGGAAATTTGGTATGTCACCAAAGACTTATGCAAATTTCTTGGGTGTACCATGGAGAAGTTGTATGGAGGGGCCACTGCACAGGATCAGAAAAGCAGCAGAAAGTTGTAAACTCAGCCAGCTCCATAATGGACTCTACCCTCCCCAGCGTTGAGGAGACCTTCAAAGCATGATGCCTCAAAAAAGCGGCATCTATCATTAAAGACCCCCATCACCCAGGACATGCTCCCTTCTCACTGCTACCATCAAGGAGGAGATACAAAAGCCTGAAGACACACACTCAATGTTTCAGGAACAGTTTCTTCCCCTCTGCCATCTGATTTCTGAATGGACACTGAACCTTTGGACACTACCTCAGTTTTCGCACAATTTACTTAATTTTCAAATATATTTCATATTGTAATTTATAGTTTTTTATTATTATGTATTGCAATACACTGGTGCTGCAAAATGACAAATTTCATGACAAACGCCAATGATATTAAACCTGATTCTAATTCAAGGAATTTTCTCCTGTCCATTGATAAAGTGGACCAGGAGAATTTACCAGTTTATAGCTTCTTGCCAATTCCAGAATTCCCAGAGACCTTGTAGAAAGTGGGATCTTAGCTTGGCTGTTTTAACTTGCACTGTAGGAAAGTTCCTTGGATGAGCTGAATTTGAACTACTTTATGTCATTATTTTGAAAACCCAGGGAATGAAGGACTATGGGGAACTGGCATAGGAGATGAAATATGAGGCAAATAGACCATGGTCATATTGAATGTCAGGGCAAACCTATGAATGGCCTGCTCCTGATCAAATTTTCTTATGTTCTTCTTATGTTCTTAAATAAGGTGAGGAGGTTAATATTAGGGACTGCAAGTTTGATATCAAAGATCCAGCTGAAAATATCCTTTTTGGAAATACATAGCTGGAAATTCTACCATGTATGTTTCGGGTATTGTTGATCATGTATGGAATATTTGTATCTGTAGTTGCTTTGATCAGAAAGTCAATAAAATGATCAGCAACCCAGTGTACGTTTGGGACACTTATGAAAATTGTACTTTGGGCTTCAGTATGCACAAGGAGACTTTTGGGTACATAGCAGTAACATTAGTTAGCCTGCAGTGTATAGCTGTGATATTGGCAGCGGTGTGGGTCCTGAACAGAGGAAAGATGAATTTCTAGAGCTATGGATCCAGATTTAGATTTATTTATCATATGTACGTTGATACATACAGTGAAATATGTCATTTGCATTAACAACCAACACACTCAAGGATGTGCTGCAGGAAGCCTGCAAGTAGCGCCACACATTCCTCTACTAACATAGCATGCCCACAAAGCTTGGCAGAACCATACAGAATACAACACAATAGAAAATACAAAGCAGCAAATCAACAATAGTGAAACAAGGCCCGTTCCTTCCTCCCTCCCTCTCACCCACCCACCCACGTACAGACCCCAGGACAGGCTCACTTCTTCAGCCTACAGCCTCCAAATGATTTGTGGACTCACTGACATTAGGTCCTGACTTCCCCCGCAGACTCAGAGGTTCACACACCCAGTCTCTGGCCGTCGAGTCTCGACCTCTGGATTTCCGATCGACCTTCAATCCAGACTTTGGATTGACCTTTGAGCTTTCATCTTCAGTATCAACACAGGACTTACAGACGATGATCAATGAGGATCAGAACTCCAGGCCTTGAATGCTAGACTCACCATTGATGGCACCCCGAAATTCAAGTATTGAACTCCCGTCTCACCAAAGATGGAACCTCAAATATTATCCTTGGTCTGCAGCCCAACACCCAGCCACTCCCTCACCACTTGCCTTTGAACATAGAACAGTGGCTTAGATTCCAAAATGTCCTCTAATTCCCTAACATTTCTGTTCCTAAACCCTAACCTGACCCCTAGCTCCCGTATCTGCCCTCAAAACCATCCATACAAACCTAATAAAAGTCTAAAGGTGAGAAGAGAATCCGTGAGACAAAGTGAGAAGAGAATCAGGGAGAGGTTGATGGGCATACAGAAGAGAACCAAGCAACCAACAGATACCTCCAGAAAGATACTACAAAGAAAGAAAGATTCTATCATAGATTTTTACAAATCCAAATCACAGAAGTTATGCTTATGGGCTGCGTCTTAATATATCAAGTGCCAAAGAGATCTGATTACAATGATGGATTTTGAGAAGTTAAAATTTTCCACGCTCTTTACATCAGATATACAACTGAGCACTTGAAGCAGTCCATTGAATTTAATTTAGTGGAAATTAGGGTTGTTTACATGGTCACAGACTGAATTATATTGGGTTGGAAAGGAAATTAAATTCACAGCTTGGAAGAGTAATATTTTACTTCCCAGCAAAATCACTGTAGACAAAGTTACTGCAGGCTGTTAGAACTAATTTAAAATGGTTGTTTCTTTACAAATGAAAATGAACTGAAGCCTTTTTGATACATTTGAATGCTAAGGATTTTGATAGCTTTAATGATTGCTAATGTAAGCAGAATTAATTTTTTATAATAACATAATAACAGAAATTGATTTGTCATTTTTCAATGGGCAATCAGAAGATATATGGTCTAAAAGCAGTATCACAAAGCACAACATTGTTGTTGCCACACTATTAATTTTATCAAAGAAAACACAAGCCTTTACAATAGCAAAGGAACAACAGCAGCACACTTCCTGACAACAAGATACGGTCCTCCAAGCCTGTGACATACGGAGGACGCCATGCAGGACAGCAACATGAAGCAGCACACAAGACATGTCACTCATTCTCTACACGATAGCCCACAAACAGAGAGCCTGAGGAGTCCATCATCTGTCAGCGACATCTCCCTGTAAGTGGCTGTCTCAGTGTTTGCAGTCACTCTTCTTGCTTTGCCTCCAGTTGCTGACAATCCTCTGTTGCCCTCCCTCCACAGCCTGTTCCATGAACTCATTATTTCCATCCGCCCCTCTGCTCAACCCCGCAGTTACCTTTTAGCCTCTCCAATGAATGATACAGTACCTAAATCACACCAACACCAACCATCCTTATCACATTTCTGTGCATTGTCCCACCAGATTCTCTCTGAATTATAGATAACTATGCCTCCATCACCCATTAAGCTTCTGTGCTCCTGCTCCCCTATTTTGTCACCAATCCCCAATTCACTTTCTTGCACCTGTGATATGCAATTCTCTACACTTGTTCCACATTGGCACCATCCAGTGATCCTCATACAAAAATGGTGCAGGCCTCCCAAATGAAAGCAAGCTTGAAGACTTTTCCTGCAGCTATACAATTTGAAACCTATTATTTCATAATTGTGATTTTCCTATGTTGAACCTCTGAAAATCTTACACAAGCACAAAAATTAAAGTATTATACACTAAAAATGCATGTCCGTTGCTGAGCTACATTCCTCTTTTATTAACTTTAGTTAAAACTCCCAATGCAAGAACTTCAGAAATATTAAATTGGCACTAAAAAAATCCAGCAAATGGCAGTTCTGTGGACAAAAATACTTTGTTAATGAGAGAGGTCAGAGGAGAATAACCAATTCAAATAACCACATGTTGCAACTCTGGGTGTGCGGAAGAGAGTCTCTGAACACAAAGCACATCGAACCTTGAGGCAACAGAAGACCATAAACATACACCCAGTGTTCACCTTTTTGGGTACGGGAGTGTATTATTTAAGACCCAAAAATGTGATGATTACATGGAGTTGATCATTACGAGCTAGCATTGTAAGTGACATCTATATCTCCTGTACTCATAACACTTTCACTTCTATTTGTTTTCTATTTCATTATCATTTCATCCTGTGATCTCTAGATTTTATTTAAGTCTATAGTTGAGTCTGTGAATCATTACATAAGTTATTTTATACCTCAGAATGTATGTCATTTGTGCCGAACATTTTGGACAGAATTTGCATCAATTCCTAACAAATTAAAACTAGTTTTGACCTTAAATAATTAATAAATAATTTTAAATATCCAGATATTATTAAAACTAGGATGGACTTTGAGTAATGTTGTAGAAAATACCAGTAATTTTAATAGCAAACAGAATCCATATATTTGCAGTGTAATTGATACTCCATTGGCTTCATGGAGAGAATATTCTAATGGCCCACACTTGGTGTAATTTTGACTGCACAAATGGTGCAGATCTAGGGGAAATTCCATATCATGGCAGAAATGATTATCCTCTGGGCTTTTCGCATTTCCTAGCCAGATTGCAGAGGGAAATGCAAAAGGATAGATGACAAGCTTCTTGCACAAATTAGTTGAAGGTTCTTACTTCCATTTCAATCAGACTCTTGCCGGATCTTAATTTATCTGCTCTGTCCATGCAATAAAATAATAATCCACAAATTCAAATTAACACAAACAGTGTTAATTATTCATTTCCCTGTATAATTGGGCTTCACTAATATGAAAATTCTTACCCTTTCTCCTGCTTTATTAATTCATCAATAATACAGTAAATTAATCTTTGCTCTGTCACAACAGTACACCTCTGTCCCTATATTTCATACATATACACATATATTTATAATCTCTTCCCAACCATTAGTGCTGTTTTATAGTTCCAAAACTTATTCCAAATTAGGCAACAGTTTTGCATTCATTAGGAGGGAGTAGTGGTGTGTGGGTATTTTGGCCTGATGACATCTGCAGAAGTGATCACCAGCGAAGTCGAAGCTATCTAGGTAGGCTCTGACCCTTTACAAAGTGCAGAGGCTGGCTTCATAACCCAGGTGCAACCTGTTCCTGTGTCTCAGCCCAGAGCACTCACTGGCTTTATCTGCTCAGTACAATTTTCACACAAACAACTTCAAAACCAGCCATTTGATGTCATAGCCAACAATTTCCTTGCATCTGCCTGATCAGCACTCAGATTTTTTTTATAATGCATTGTCATTAGCATTAGAATTCCTGCACCATTTTTCTTTATCTTTGTGAGCTACATTCCTCTTTTATTAACTTTAGTTAATACTCTCAATGCAAGAACATCAGAAATATTAAATTGGCACTAAGCCAACCAGAGTTAGGATCTAAAGCTAAAGCAGAGTTATTTCTGCAGTGCCTCAAATGTAAAACACAAATGATAAGTTTTAGATGATTTCTATTGAAAACTTAAGAGATGCCATTTACTTGAGTGAAGTTCCAATATATAAGTGTCATTGTCCTTATAAGTATTTAAGTTACATGGTGAGTAGATTCATGCATTGTAAGTCATAACATTTCTTACAAAGGCAGTCAGTCAACCCTGTGCAGTCAGCCACCTCAGGAATTTTAACTGTAAATAAGCTATCTAGGTCTCTTTTTTCATATGTTCCTCACATTACATTCTTCTATTGATAAGATTATAGTAACTATGATACTAAATTCTGCTGTTTGGTTCATACTAAGCACTAATTAGTCCATTTTATGCTGAAGTGCACTAATTCCATTTGAGTTTCTTCAAAGTTTGAGGAAGTGACCTCTGCATGAAGAGTTCAAAGGCAATGCATTCAGTGCTATCATCTGTCAGTCTGACTCCATGCAGCTAATGTCAAAATAAGCATGGGGAGCATATCAAGTAGTCAAAACTACCAGTGGTTTTAGGCTGTAAACATGTCCACACTTGTAGTATGAGAGGGGAACCTTGCATTGCTTTTTGAACTAAATACACTGACATATCTGCATCTGATCCTAGGAATAATAACCTAAAATGCTTGCATACTAGCACGGAGTTCGAGAACTTCAAATGGATTGACTTCTTCCTTGAGATATGAATGAGCTTAGTGGATATGGGGATCAAGTTAGGGGATACTGGAACTCTCTGCTATATCTTGAGACATGTCTTCTGATATTGTTGGGTGCTTTGAAAAGAAACGTTAAACAGCATTGTGTATGAAAATCTGCTGGTGACAGGGTATGTAACAGGCAAGGACAGCATTATAAAATCAATCTTAATGTTTATACCACACATGAATTATTTGTGTTGCCCCAAGGAGTGACTATGAAGGTACCTTTATCCATCAATCATAAATTATTTTTTTCTCTCCCCACTGCTCCTTCCTTCTACAACTCACATTATTTCCTCTATTATGATGTGCACCTTAATTAACCACTGGCAATTCTTACAACATAACATTCTGCAAAATTCTCCTGGATTTTCTAGAGATACGAATGTCCAATCAGGATCTTCAATGTAGAAACAGAGACCAGAAGCAATCAGCAAATGGTATCTCCGCCTGCTAAAACAGATTACTATGGTAGCTGACAACCTGAAATAAAAAATATAGAAAATGCTGGTGATAATACTAAACTTGAAAGCTTTGGATTTGTCTACACTATTTTGATGGAAAGAAGCCTAGTCAAAGTTAAATCAGAGGCCCAGATGCAACAGATGTTAATGATAAGTCATTTATACGTGTAGATTCTCCTCTTTTAAGAAAGGAATTGATTGTCTACTTTTCAGTTTTCATGCTTGCATATAATTGAAAAGACGTGTACTTTTAAGGTAACAGATAGCAAGCTGAATGATAAAACTGTAGACTGAAATTTCAATTAAAATCAAGTTTTAACCTTGTAGCAGTGCTGGGGAATTGGGAAGAAGAGTAGACCTTTCATCTCCTCAGCCCATTTTGTCATTCAGTAAGATCATGACTACTTTGTGGTCTAATTCTGTGCACTTGGCTTTTCTCTAAACATCTTTGGTAAAAAAATAACAAGGGAAAAGTCAGATGTACGATTAACCTGTCATGAATTCCCATTTCTTAGTGGTCAGTAAGTTTTCCCACAGAACAACTATATCCCAACTCAAGGAAGAAACCTTCTGAACTAAAGAGTGAACAATTAGATGTGGTATTCACATTGAATCAGAAACATCAGTGTAAATGCATACATCGGCAAGTTCATGAACAAGCACTTTCTGGAGTTGAGTGGTTGGTCAACACTGTCTGACATGGTTGCCTGATGAGATTTTCTAAGCTAACCAATTTTTTGAGAAGAACCAAGGAAAAGAAAAATGAAACTGAAGTTGAGTAAACTCTTGAAACATTGTTTTGAGAATTTATAGGGAACGTTTCTCAAGGATTTTCAATTGAAGTTTGCAATCTGATGACTTGCATAATACATCTAACGATCCTTGTCATTGCAGATTATGGTAGGTGAAGGTATTCTTTACTGTTGTCTGACAAAAAGAAGAAATGGAATAGTAACCGAGGCGAACATCAACGCTGGAGGCTGTAACTTCAACTCATTCCTCCGACGTGCCGTCAGATTTGTTGGTGGGTTCAAACACTGGTTATGGCATTTAGGTTCAAGTATCACTGAATAATCTAAAGATCATCTATGATATAGAGTTCTGTTTGCATTTCTTTTGCTGCCAACAAAAAAGGTTGATAGGCTTTGTGTTCACCAATTGATTCAATGCAGCGAAGGATCCTCTATATATTCAAACATATTTGGATTTGGCTAGCAATTAGATGCACTAGCTGAGAAATTAGATTCATCTGCACCTCTGTTTCATGTGTGAATTGTGCACAAACCAAATTATCAACTCTGGGTGAGATTATACATGAGTGGATTATGGTCTGAGCAAATATGCGTGTGATGCACTTTGCTGCACATGACATTTTCTGGTATCTATTTTAGTTCACTTTGATGCTATGAATTGTGCACTTACAGATTTACTGCATTCCTGTCAAGAGCATGCAGCTGATGTCTTCTGCTTGAATACTAGCAAAATATCTAGGGACAGGATCAATAGTTAAAGGTTTGTGTTTTGATATCAATGTCTTGCACACGGCATCTGCTGGCATCCATTTTCGTTGCTGAGGTAATGGAAGCATCACAAGTTGCCCCTTCATTTTTGGAGTTTTTTTCTACAAACGTTTGTACATTCTCATCAGAGCTACATGCCCTCTTAGTGATCCCACTTCAAGTGGTTTCAGATGGAAACTGTACAGGTCCCATCATAGAATACATTTCTGAGTGCAGACTACCTTTTCACAAGTCTAAACACAATAGGTTCTGCAGATGTGGGAATCCTAACATACTTTTAACAACCAGAATGCCAACATCAGCACAATTCTAACATACTTTTCTCCAACTTGTTGAATATTTGCATAGGATTTGACTAGGTTTTAGCAGTGCATATTTCATGCACATAGAGTGGGTGAAATCTAATTCTTGGCAGCTATATTTTCAAAGTAATCTACAACCACAGATTTATATGACATTAAGAGATAGCTGCTATCTCCTGATAAGTTAGTTTAATACAATTTGATTCATCTTTTACTTTTCAGTCTAAGCCAGATAGTCCATTGAGGAGCCACACAGAGGACTTTGCCAGCAGGCCGTTTGGTAGTGTGGCCCATTCTGAGGGCCAGCCTTCATTTACATAAATCCAGCAGGCAATAACCATCATTTGGTGACATGATGGCCCACTCACAAATTCTTAGGCTCCCTCCTTTGACCTATCCAACACAGTCACACTGTGCATGTCCCACATTCTGCAGGTTTCACCCCATATTCCTGTTGATGACTTTTCTTGCTCCATCATTTATACATTTGGTACACTTTTACTGTACCCCTCGGCAGATACTTTTGCAAGAATACAGTGCTTGCTGCCTAACTACAGCCTTGTGAATTCTTGTAGACCATGTGAAAAGTGTTCCAAGTTAAAAATCTTTTGGGCTGACTATTATGTATTTAAATCTGAAAAATGTGCAAAAATGCCCCTGTTCTGTCAAAATAGCAATATGCACATACAAACTCTAAATTATATACTACTATTACAATAAGAATACATTGAAAAGAATATTGATTAGATTTTATCAAAGGGCATGTGCCTATATCAGCATTATAAGAAAAGATTGGAAATGCGAATGAGAAATTTCTCCTTTGTCGCTCAGGTTATGTGTGCAGCAGAGTTAATGCCAGAATTTCTGGAGGGCTCTTTGGACAGGGGTTAGCACATTGGGCTAGATCTCTTGAAAGATCAATAAATGGTTATAGTTTCCATTGCCTTTAGTTGCCTTGCCAAAGACTCTTCAAGTATCTTGAATGCACTGTGCACCATGGAATGAATGTAACTAGTTTTCACTTATGCTTATCAAGTCCATGTGTGTGTGTGTGTATGTGCACTCACATTTTCAGATATAATGCTTAAATTTGCATAACGACGCTCTTAAAAGCAGAAATCAACATGGTTCTTCCATTAGCATTTATCATTACTGCGCTTCACTGGAAATTAGCATCCATTTCTCTGCTTCACTGGAATTGTCAACAAACGTTAACTCTATCCCAGTTACAGCAAACCTTGTAAGCCTCGTCTGCTTATTGGAAGCATTGAAAACAAATTTGCTTTTCACCCTTTTCTGGATTTTCAGTTTTAATCAATTCCCTTGATCAAATCTTAAGGGTTTGCAATACTATCCTTTCTCTTGATCGTCTTCCCCTTCAGGACATGCAGCTGAGGTATCATTTCCAATATTATTCAGCCTTTCGTACCTCAGTAGATTAGAGATTCTTTATGCATGAGAGTGAAGAGCAATAATGGATGACCTGAACTCAGTCCTTTCCTGTCCTCTCCAACAGCGATTTTTCTATGGGGGCTAGGAGAAAAAAAGATGAAAGATGCCTAATTATTTTATTCTTTGCAGCATAGCAGTACTGTGGGTAATAATGAAACAAATACAAACCTATTTATGGTGTGATAATCTGAATTTATATCAGTTAATTTTGATTATCTAATGAATGTGAATTTTTGAGCTAAGATTAAGTGATCACAGGAGTCCATTACCTATTAGGGCACATTACATTGGTGGCTTTAAATGCTGTTTACTACCTTTGTATTGTTCCCTACTGAAAGACTCCACCCCTTCCTGGGCTTTCACCAATCCAGAGGCCTCCCACTACTTTACACCCAAGTTGTGTGTTGCCATTGGAAGAGGCCACTAACTGATGCAAATCCAACTTGGATAATAAGTTCCAGAATGAGGAACCAGCAGCATTGTTGTCCAGTGATAGCTGAATTTCATTGTTTCAGTGGGGTGCACACTCCCACAGAGCCACAGCTTCCTGTCACAAAACGCCACTAAGTACTGGCAGTTACAGCTATGGCTACTGGCAGCATCTCAAACAATCCTGAATGTTAGTTTGGATACAGAATTAGTTCAGGGACGGAAAATATGGAGTAGAAATAAATGGGTTAGCTAGGCATGCTTTTGTACCTATAGTATTATAGGGAGCAACCCTGGCTTCTCATCATTCACATTAATGGCTTTGGTGAAATGATAAATTCCATGTTTCCACTTTCAATGTGGACAATTTACTGTGACCACTCGACTTACTAAGCAGCACTTATTTAGAATGTGGGAAGAAACCAAAACACCCAGAGGAAACCCACGTGTTGAACTTGAAAACTCTACATGTTCTGACCTACAGGCAACGTGGGGTTTGAACTCCAGCTTCCTGAGCTGTAATAGCATTACGCTACTGGGGTGGCCAGATAAAGCAATTCGGCAAGTTGGAAGCTGGAGTAAGTTGTAGGGAAATGAGAGGTTATTCATTTTTATATAAAATAAGAATTGTGTTTTGTAGTAGTGATTTATTGAGCAGACTTGATGGGCAAAATGGTCTAATTCTGCTCTTGTGTTATAAAACACTGCTGGTGTTTAGGCCAGCAGTGAAGGTCCTCCATCCCTGGTGGTGTTCAGGACTTCCTTCATTATGCCATTGGGTTCCTCTTGGTTTTTATCACTATGAGTCATGCAAGCTCTGAGTGGAGACTCTATTATACCATCGTGTTCAGGTGTAGAAGGAGACTTTGTTGCTGTTTCCATAACAATTTTGTTTTGTCAGTCAGGGTTGTTAGCCCTGAGGTGAACCCCCGAACCAGCAGGACCGGTGGTCCACTATTAGTCTGACCTCTACCCTTTGACCTGTTTGGCATGGGTGATCCTACCAAGAGCCAAAGCATAAAGCCCTGCTCCACCCACATAGCTCTCTGGGTCATTGAGGCACACAAGGTTCCAAACCCTACTACAAAGTTGTGGTCCTCTTGGAGGTTGTGTAACGGTGAGAAACTATTAATGTCAAAGTGTACAGAGATACCAGCGGGCTGCCTTATGAGATGTAGAAAATAAGCATACAGTATAGCAAAGAAATAAGAAGGGTTTGAAGTGTTGGGTGCAAGTTCCATCTCCATACATAAAGATGGATATATATCTATGTAGCTGGCTCAATCGGCTGAATGGCCTATGGTCCTGTCTTATGGTCCCATATTTGTCTTGAAGTTAGTGCATCACGACTTCAGCAGAATGATTCCAGTGATGAGGGAATTTCCCACATAGAGAGTTCAAGGATCTGTAGAATCTGTACTCATTGGAGTTTGGAAGATTGGGAGGTAAATTTAATACAGGTTAAATGATTGGAATTCTCCATTTCTGAGAGCTGTGAATGCGAAGGTGCGATCAATTAGTCTTTTGGATTCTAAGGTAGAAAACAAAATAGTCTTGAGCCCATAAGATAATTGGAGCAGAATTAGGCTATCTGGCCCTTCAAGTCTGCTCCACCATTTCATCATAGGTGATCCAATTTTCCTCTCAGCCCCAATCTCCAGACTCCTGCCTTCTCTCTGTATCCCTTTGTGTCCTGACCAATCAAGAATCTACCAACCTCTGCCATAAATATACATAAAGACTTCGCCTCCACAGCTGCCTGTGGCAAAGAATTCCACAGATTCACCACTCTCTGGCTAAAGAAATTCCTCCTCATCTGCATTCTGAAAGAGCAGCCCTCTATCTGAGGCTGTGTCCTCTGGTCTTAGACTGTCCTATCATATTTAACATCCTCTCCACATCGACTATCAAGGCCTTTCACTATTTGAGAGGTTCAATGAGGCCACACCTCATTCTTCTGAATTCCAGTGAATATAGGCTCACAGTCATCAAATGCTCTTCATATGACAAGCCATTCAATCCTGGAATCATTTTTGTAAACCTCCTTTGAACCCTCTCCAGTTTCAGCACATCCTTTCTAAGAGAAGGGGCCCAAACCTGCTCACAGTACTCCAAGTGAGGCCTTACGAATGTTTTATAAGGTTTCAACATTACATCCTTGCTATTATGTTCTAGTCCTGTTGAACTGAATGCTAACATTGTATTTGCCATCCTCACCACAGATTCAACATGCAAATTAACCTTTAGGGAATCCTTCACAAGGACTCCCAAGTCCCTTCGCCCCTCAGTTTTTTTTTTGTATTTTTCTCTCCACTTAGAAAGTAGTCTGCACTTTTATTTCTTCTACCAAAGTGCATGATCATACCCATTTCGCAACACTGTATTTCATCTGTAATTTCTTTGCCCACTCTCCTAATCAAAGTCCTTCTGTAGACTCTCTGCTTCTTCAAAACTACCTTCCCCTCCACCAATTTTCATATCGTCTGCAAACTTTACAAGAAAGCCATCAATTCCATCATCCAAATCATTGATATATAAAATAAAAAGTATTGGTCCCAACACAGACCCCCGTGCGACACTACTAGTCGCCAGCAACCAGTCAAAAAAGGCTCCCTTTATTCCCACTCTTTGCCTCCTGCCAATCAGCCACTGCTTTATCCATGCTAGAATCTTTCCTGTGATATAATGGGATGGTAGCTTGTTAAGCAGCTTAATGTGTGACACCATGTCAAAGGCCTTTAGAAAATCCAAGTGTACAACATCAACCAATTCTCCTTTTGCCTATCCTGCTTGAAGAATCTTCTTCAAAGATTCCAACAGATTTGTCAGGCAAGATTTTGCCTTGAAGAAACCATACTGACTACGGCCCATTTTATCATGTGTCTCTAAGTACCCTGAGATCTCATCCTTAATAATCGACTCCAACATCTTCCCACCTACTGAGGTCAGACAAATTGGCCTGTCGTTTCCCTTCTTCTGCCTCTCTCCCTTCTTGAACATTGGAGTGACATTTGTAGTTTTTCAGTCTTCCAGAACCATTCCAGAATCTAGTGATTCTTGAAAGATCATTACTAATGCTTCTATGATCTCTTCAGCCACCTCTTTCAGAACCCTGGGGTGTAGACCATGTGGTCCAGGTAACTTATCGACCTTCAGACGTTTTAGTTTCCCAAAAACCTTTGTCTCTGAGTCAGTTATCAGTTTAAGAATACTGGAGAAAGTGCACAGGATTCCATGGCCAAATCATGTTTAGTTTTATTATCGTAAATAGAATCAAATTTTGGAGGTAAATTACATAGCATAGCTATAATTATTTAATTCAAGTGACTGAAGACAAATTTCTACCCTAATTCAAAATTTTGGAAGCATTCTTCAGCATCAAGTAAAATAATTTTAATTGTTGTAGACTGATGGACCTATCTAGTCTGTTCCAATTTACAGAAAGTACATTTAGATCTATTTATTTCATACTTGGAAGCATTTCCTTTAACATACATCTAGATTTAAGAGCCCAATTCAAATATTCTAAAAACTTTTCATGAAAATGAAACTTATCATGCTATGAATAGTTATCCATGTTGTTTAAATCTGCTGCACTAAAGCATTATATTGTGTCCCAGGGTATGGTTTGAGTGTAACAACAACAGATACACAGAGATCACAATGTTTGCTGAATGTTCTTTGAAATTTTTCTCAGTGCAATGTAGATGATTGTAAACAACATCTGAAATGTATAAATTACTTACAACATCTTAAACAAACGAAGTAAGGAAATTGGCTATTTTCTTCTTGTGATTATCCTAGTATTAAATATTAATTAATGCAAATAATTAACACTATTCATTTGGGCTCAAATCCAATTGAGATTTTTTTTTAATAAAATGTTATTTGTCATACAATTGTGGTGTTCAAAATCTATTCCTATTTTACCAGGTATATTTAACAGTGGGCGACGTGACTCTAAGTATTGAGTTTTGTCTAGTGCTTAAGGAGGAAAATGAGAAATGGGGAAAATTATTTAATGGAGAAACTTTCTGCACCAAACTGATACATACAGATGTAAATAAGTAAAAGTAATTCTTTTCCAGTTCTTTAGTTGCGTTTCTTATTTTTGCTGGAATTCTTAATAAAAATAAACTATGTAAACATGTTGCTTTGATCACAGCATCTGCAATGCACTTTGTGTTTAAAACAGCATCCTTTGTGTGTAATATATTTTAAGTTTATAGCTGAGTTTACACAGAATGTCACAATTCCAATAATTACTATTAATAAGAAGGATTGTAGAAGAAAATATATCTGGCTTAACATAAAAATATTGCAGTAAAATTGTACAGAAGCAAGTATATGTCTACTTTGCACAATTTAATATCAACTCATAAATTCTCTCTATTTGGACGAATAATGTTCCCAAGTGGTATTTTGGTATCTTTGATATTATTGCCATTAAGGCACTGCTATTTTGGGTAAAGACAAATGTGCAAAATGATTTTGAATTAGCACCTGGAGATTAAAATGCTCATGCTAATTATTTTTGATTTCTCTTGAGTGTTCTAGGAGTTCATGTGTTTGGCCTTTGTGCCACTGCTCTCATCACTGACATTATTCAGCTGTCAACCGGGTACCATGCCCCATATTTTCTTACAGTGTGTAAGCCTAATTATACATCGCTAAATACCTCCTGTGAAGAAAATCCATACGTTGTGGAAGATATCTGCACAGGATCTGATCCTTCTATCATTAACGCTGGCAGGTTAGAATTCACATTTTATTTCATCTATCAAGAAGCTGCTTATTTTCTCTGTGCTTGATATAAGAATATTATACACCACTGGTTGCATCACTTCAAAAAATGATGCACAAGAACAAGGCATCTCTCACTCCATGGTTATTAAAGTATTAAAACACACTTAGATAGGTTCATTGCTGGGTTTTCTATAATAAAAAATTACCTTACCCTTCTCTCAGGAGAGCTCTCAAGTACATTGAGAAATTCTCCACTGTTCTTTTTCAATAGTTGTAACCCACTTAGGTAAATTCAAGTCAGAGGTATTTTGTATTTTAGGGAATGTGGTCTATAAAGGAATCATAATATTTTCTTTACTTTGGGCTACTTTGGCCAGGAAAATCTCTAAATGCCAGGCATCTAGATTTTCATTTTTGTGCATCTCCCTTGCCTTGAGAAATCAAAGTCAATGTAATTGTCAAGTTATTCTGAAAAATCCTTATTATATGTCAAATGTCCATGAAGAAAGTTTCTACTGTAAGTTGTTATCCTCACTGAGCTGAAAGGATAGATTGCCATTCCATCAAGTGTACAAAATGAACAATATCTCCAGAGAAAATGGTTAATACAACTTATTGGAAACCGTTGTCCATAAGGATAGATGTCAGTATTGGAAACAACCATGTTTCATTTCATTAAGGTGTGTGCCAGGCTGTTCCATTTACATAAACTAACTGGCATATGAGGAAAGAATCTGTAGAAAGATTATATCAACTTCTGACACCAAAGCTCAAAAAAAGTGGTGAAGAACTTTGTTCCTATTCATATGCAGAATGTGGAGTCTCCACAATCATTTCCAATGTCGTACTAAATTAGAAAATGCAGAGCGGCAACCACAGGTGGTCCTTATTCAGTATATGTTCAATGCAAACAAGACATGATAAACTTAGCTAGCAGTAGCTTGGAATGATTTGAATAGAGCCTGAATTTTGCCTTGATGCAAACAGTAAGAATGTAGCAATGACTCCATCACTGGCAAGTTTCCTTTTTCATTTGCAAAATTAGTCATAATTAGTGGCAGCAATGTAGTCATGAATTTAAGAAGAAATCTCCATGCCAAGTATTTGAATGCAGTTAAAATTTTAATTATTAAAACTGAAAAAAAAGAGAAAAAGGTTGACTTGGTGCTCATCTGTTGCTATTAAAGCTGGAACTGAGTAATGTTAACAATTCTATACACGATAATGACTGAAGAAAATTATGATTTAATTGCAACAGCATTTATTCATTTCTAAATGTGACACTTTGTCATTGTTAAAATGCAATCAACCCTTTTAGACAGTAATTAAGTGCTAGTAATATTATTTCTCTAAATAATGGGACTGTGACAGGATGAAGTTACAACTAGTAATATTGATAAAGGTTTGTTTCTGAGTGGCTGCCTGCTTCATTCATGATATCAAGTATGGAGGCAAAATGCATTCCTTTCAATCCTTCCTCCTGCAGAACTATTTTGTTACATTCTAGATGCAGGGATTCAACCTATGTTTGTAGAGCCCTCAGCATTGTTAAGGACCCCTCCCATCTGTCCCACAATCTCTTTGACCTCCTACCAGCAGGCAGAAAGTACCACAGTGGACAAGAGTAGGGACTGTTAGGCTGGGTAACAGCTTCTTCCCTCAGGGTGTGAGATTTGTGGTAGATCTTGCTACCACCCATTCACAAGTTATGACAGCACCATTAGCATTATACTGTTTTATTTAAATATTTGTTGTATATGCTCTTTATGGCAACATGTATGCCTACAGGGCACTTTTTAAATCTGTTAATATCAGTTTATGTGCTGTATGTGACTATGTTCTGTGTCTTCCATCTTGGTCCCAGAGGAACATTGTCTCGTTTAGCTGTATACATGTGTATGGTTGAATGACAATGAACCTGGATTTCCAGCATCTGCAGATTTTCTCTTGTTTGTGATCAAAATATCAGCAGATTGTTTTCCCTTCACAGATGCTGCTAGTCCCTCCGAGTTTCCCACCAGATTGTTTGTTGATTAACAGTGGTGTTTGACTGCTCAGTGTTCCTAATTCAACCCTGCATCAATGTCAGTGCAGTTAAAATTAACAAATGATGCTACTTAAGTATATTGGGAAGAATACCATGAAGCAGAGAGAATGCGTACATTCTTACTCCACTGGATGGGAACAACCTACACTGATCAAATGTTGTTCACTGTTTCTCTAATGTTATGAACCATGTTTCTCCTTAAGTGTTAAAGACCAGCAGTATTGATAATCATGTGACTTTAATCAATAATTGCCAAGTTATCTATATGAGTGTAATTCTTCATTCTATCTCTGTCTAACCAGTAGAGAGTTCACTTAGTTCAGTGAATGAGACATTTGCAAGTGTAACAGTGGGTCCTAATGTCTCCAGGGTAGAGAAATACGAGACAACAATTTAGCCCCTGCTGGCTGTCTGAAAGCTAATAATCTGTTCAGATATCCCAGAGGAGGAAGAACTTCTGGTTGACAGTATGTACACTGCTCTGTCTCAGCATCTCTCTTGGTATCTTAAGTGCAGTTTGTAAAATCCCCAAAATTCTGGAGACTTGGCACGACTAGATGTCAATGGCTTCTGAGCTGTGAAAGGGAACATTAATCAGAACCTGCAAGAATCTCAGTTTGATAATGAAGATGTACGACCTGACCTCACTAATCACAATTAAAATCCAGACAGCAACTACATTTTGTTTCCATTAAACATGAACAATATCAGGAATTACCCTTTGTTGATCATATTTTAACTCTGTTCCATCTCTACATATGCTTTTCTACTTTTAAAGAATTAAACCAGACACAGATTCTGCCTGATATAAAGGAGATGAGATCATATTGACATGCTAATCTAGGAAATGGAACATCATGCTGCTACATGAGAAGATGCTCTGTAATTAGCAATAGGACATAGTTATTGCTGTCTGGAGGGAGCTGCTCACCATATTTAACTAATTTGTTCCTGTCTGAGGCATGATTATTTCAAAATAGACACATTCCTGGTTTCCCATCATGCTTTTTCAGCAATAAGCTATACCTTTATTACAACCTAATACTCAATTCATCCCAAGACATGAGGGGAATAGTCATTTCACAAAAGAAGACACATTAGATGAGGCAAATGAGAATCTGGTAAAAAAAAATGTTTTATGTTTAATCGTTAAGAGGACATGTTAATAGGGAAAGATTATAAACAATGTAACAGAAAGAATATTGGCAGTTACAGGACTGCATAGGCTGTATAAATTGGAAAAGAACAGATTAGGACAGATTAACACAAAAAAATATATATTGAGAATGATACTCCGGAGAGGGAGAGAGAGAGAGTGTAGAATAAGTTCTAAAAGCTTATTAATCTTGACAATTTGTTAACGTAAGTTAGCTGGTGGAATGTATTTCATTTTTTAAGTAGAATGATAACTTTTACTCAAGAATTGTTGTAAAAATTTGAATAGCAGGGATTCAGAGAAACAGAGGATTATGAATAGAGAAGGATAAATAATGAAGAGCAGCTCTGTCATCTGTTCCCACTTCTATTTCTTGGGCCCTTAGCTCCCAGTCGAACATAGGCCATTGATGACCTCCTGTCTCCGTCATCCAAAGTTGATAGTATGGTTGGAGCTCATTGATGTTTCTGTAATCCATTGTATCTACTTTACAGGGGAATGGCTGATACAACTTCACCAGAGCCCTGTTGACCAGCCTTACCCATTTCTATCTCTCATGATGACTTTGGAAGCACCAACTCCCCAAAATTCACCTTAAATTCTTTGAGGGAAAAATTTGTCAGTGGTTCAAAATTGGCAAAGGTAATGGTTTGGCCAAAAGCTGTACTTGCATCTAATTAGAAAAGTGTAAAAGTGAATGCAAGCTATGACAGATGATCTCATGCACACGGTGCTGGTGAACAAAAATGTATTTTTCTCTCTCCATATAAGGATTTGTCTCTGATTTAGCTGTTGGCAGTTGTAACAAGAGATAATTTGGTATTTTAGTATACCGGCAGCAACCCTCATCTCAACAACATTTGTAATAACTTTGCACACTTTAATTCAATGACAGTGGAAATTATATTTAATGAACACTGCCATGCTCATTATGTCACTGAGAGTACATGAAAATGAAACTGGTAAAAGATCAACCAAGATAAATTGCAAAGAAGCTTGCAGGACCAAAGAGTTCTTAGCTGTTGTATTCTTTTATTCTTATGACTCAGTTATTTTATCAGTTTATCATTCAATTAATCTGATAAATGATTAAATATTGATAGTGAGCTGTCCAGTTTTGTTTTTCGTGCATTATCCCCTTATCTTTTGATTCCCTTGGTACCCAGAAATCTAACAATGTCCAATCTGAATGAGCACAATGGCTGGGCCTTACCAGCATTCAGATAGAGAATTCCAAAGATTCCCCACCCTCTGAGTGTCAGTCCTAAACAGTGCTAAACTAATTCTGAGACTGGGACCCCTATTGCCATATTCCATAGCAAGGGGAACATACCGCATCCGATTTGGCAAGCTGTGTGTGAATTTCATTTGTTTCCATGAGATCTCCTCTCATTGTCCTGAATGCTAGAGAATATGGACTTGGTCTACTGAATCTCTTCTCATCTGACAAACTTACCACGTCTATAAGACCATAATATATAGGAGCAGATTTAGGCCATTTGGCCCATCAAGTGTGCTTCGCCAATCTTCCTCTCGGCCCCAATCTCTTGCCTTCTCTCCATATCCCTTCATGTCAGGAAACAATCTGATCAATCTTCCCTCACTACTTCTGTGACATGTATATCCTTTTTGTTTTCTTAAAAGAATCAAAACTGTTCACAATATTCCAAGTATAGTTTCAACAAGACCTTTTTTAATAATTGTACCTAGATATCTTTATATCCTACATCAACCCTTCACGTAATAAAGCCTTACATGTCACTTGCAATCCTAAACAATTGTTACACCTGCACAGTGTCTGTCAGTGATTTGTAAGCAAGGTATTCATCTGTTCTAATCAACAGGTATCTTTGAACATCAACATCACCAAATTTCTCATCATTTAAAATTTCATTAATTTGGATAACTTCACAATTTGTTCATATTATATTGCACCTGGCATGTTCTTGCCCACTCCCACTCACTCAGTAGGTCTATATTCCCTGCAGGCTCTTTGCATCCTCCACTCTTTTCACAATACTACTGAGAGTCATAGAGGTAATGTTTTGTGCAGTCAACAAAACTGGAAGTATTAAATTTGGTCCCCATACTCAAATCATTAACATAAACTGTTAAATTTTTAATAATTGTAGGATGTCATATCCATATTCCTCCAATGGCAATTACACTACCATTGGCTCAGTATGCATACTCATACTGAATGCTGTGAGACCAAGCACATAGTCTGCAGAGATGGGAGTACAATCAGAGGTACTATATTGGTAAAGTGTAACATTGCTTTATTATTGTCTCATGTACTGAGGTACAGTGAGAAGCTTTGTTTTGCTTGCCACCCGTACAGATCATTTCATCACAGTACATCAGAGAACTTGTCAAGAGAAAAGCAATTATTGAATGCAGACTGGTGTTACCGTGCAGGCAGACAATAAGGTGCAAGGCCACGATGAGATAGATTGTGAGATAAAGAGTCCATTTTATTATGCAAGAGGTCTGTCAATAGTCTTATAACAGTGAGATGGAAACTGTCCTTGAGCCTGGTGGTACATTCCTTTTGGCTTTTGTATCTTCTACTCAATGAGAGGGCAGTGAAGAGAGAATGCCTGTGGTGGGAAGGGTCTTTGGTTACGTTAGCTGCTTTAAAGGCAGTGAGAGGGAACCTAGTCCTTTTGATGTGCTGGGCTGTGCCACGACTCTCTGCAGATTCTAGTGGTCTCAGGCAGGGCGGTTTCTATAGTGCATCTAACAGTATAAAAATCGGTGTGAGTACATATCAAATTTAATTGAATTTCCTAATGCAGGAGAAGCACTGGACACTTTCTTGGCCATTACCTGTTAACCAATTTACAAGAAAATACTGGTGAGCTACCTTATGCTGAAGCACTCCTGGTGATGGCTATCCCACACACCTAGTGGCCAAGGAGTTCCAGGATTTAGGCACCATAATGTTGATGGATCACAGATATATATTTCGTGTTCCTAATTTTCATGTTTGCAGTGGCCTTGACATGTTGGTGTGAATTGCTATCATTGATAGCACAGTGCCTCCATGGTAAAGATTAATTGGCTACTGCAAACTGTTACTGAAATTACTTATTCGTGCTCTAGATAGGTGGCAGGAAAATCAGGAGAATTACAGGCATATGAAAGAGAGCAGATTAGAGGGAAGTAGGTGGAGGAATGGGAATGATGCAATTATAATGAGAGCTGGCATAGACAAATGGCTGTATGGCCTCCTTCTGTGCTGTATGCAGAAAGAAGTGAATATTGTTGTGCATTATTCAAAAGCTGCAGTAATGGAAAATAGACCATCCTCACCACTGGTATCTCTTTCCTTGTTTAATACTCAATATTTGAAATTAAGGAAGACTGGCTTGATAAATAGGAATTTAACAGTTTCAAGAGCCGAGCAATTTTTCATTGATTCAAAATTTGAGGATAAATTTTAATTAACTGATGTACTAACTTGATGAATTGTTACATGTACATTTTTTTATAATGCATACATACATTTTTCATAACTTAACCAGTACTTCTAGCTAAAAAGGCACAGGCTATTTTCTTATAGAGTAAATTAATTAATTCTGAAGAATGTATGGAATAAATTAATTTTTTTTTTGTTAGCTGTAATTTACTGTGGGTGTATTTTATGGATGCCAAGCCACACCATCCCAAAAGTAATATCAGTTACTCTGCCTCTGAGTGAAATCTATAGTTTGATTAGATCAAGAATATTCAGATACCAACCAGAATTCTCTTGATGGGTTGGTGAAATGTTCTTTCTTGATTATGTAATTAAAGGCAAAATTTAGAGAATAGTTTAGAGGGAAGAATAACAGTTTATTTTAAAGTGACACAATTTACACAATTATTATGCCCATATATTCTTTCAACCGGATATTGCTGTGTCACAACTATTTTGCAGTCATGATATTTTTTAGCATTGACCTTTCATAATATTGTAGTTAAAGAAGTATTGCTCATTGTTCAAAATCCAATATTTAAAATAGACATACATAAGGTTCAGTAATGCTAACATGGTTATAACTAATAGAAATAACTGCTGTAAATCATGGAACCAGATACTATCTAAGATCTAGACTTTAGCTATTTCACATTGCTACTCCAAGTACAAGTAGAAGGAAGCCTGCAAATTCAACAAGAATGGTATGATTGAAGATATTTTAATCATTATTTTGTTTCTTGTTAGAGATTTTTTCACTGTCATATTAATTGCTAATGAAGATACACAGTGTGAGAAATGTGTATTATCTTTAAATTAATGATCAATAAAATCTACATGTTATGGTAAAATATTATCAGCATCTTTAGTAAATCATATTTTTCAAGTTGGAAAAAGTAATTAATTGTTACAGCAAATGATAAGTTTATTGTCATCAAAAAAAATATGCCCTACATAATTTATAACTAACCAAAGAGCCATTCATTTATTTCCTATGTTCTTTAGAATTTATAAAGTTACTGTTTAAGAAAATAATCTGTTTTTTAATCAGTAGTTAAATTTATGTAAAATATACACATATGTTACAAAAATGTGCATAATCCAATATATCAGGTTAATATTAGATAAATTAATTAAACTTTATTAAGTTTAGTGCTGGCATTTTATACAGCAATTAAGTAATTGTTTCTCCTTTGGCTACAGCACAGTTAAATGTTTGGACTACACTGGGCAAGCACAACATAGCTAAAAAAAGAACTTATCCCTGAAGAATAAATTATTTCAACCACTTTTAGCTTTCTAAATGGAACCATGATAACAGATAGCAGGAGTTTCCATTGATATTTTAAAAATAGAGTGCCAATCAATGTTCCATCAATTTTTTTTACAGCTGCTCAAGCCAACAATTGTTCTGAGCAGGACATTTTTACACGTCTTGAAAACTGTGCGGTGTTTTAAAAGATTTTTTTGTAATAGGCACACCAAACAAACATAAATCACAACTCAGATCATAGTAAATGATGTCAGGCAGCCAAAACAACTGACAGTCACAATGGAAAAAGTAAAATGTTTTTTACTAGATGGCATCGGCATTCAGTGAGCCAGCAGTTTATTAACAATGAGCTACCGACTTCCGTTCTGTGCTTATTATTACAATTTGTGATGGTGTCATAACTTGAAACACTGACAATGTAAAAATGCTGACGCTCTAAAATAAAGTAAAGGTTCTGGTAGATTTATTATTTAGAAAATGTATGGATTATATTCATTAACACAATTACAAGAAATTTCACAATTGAGATAGATTTCAAAATTATATTAACATAGATTTCAAAGTTCTATTAACATAATTTCAAAATTATGTTGACTATACAGAAGAAAATTCCAGCTGCAAATCAGCAAAGGATATGTGCGGGGGAACATTTTAGTTACTGAGCGGCTGCACACTTGCGCAGCTTAAAAGAAACTATGGTGTCAATCATATAGAAAGTGTGTCTGGGGAAATGAATGGAGCACAAGGAATTGGCCAATGAATTAAACAAGTATGTTGTATCAGTTTTGCTACTGTACAGAGGATGCAAGTAATATTCAGAAATAGTTGTTAATTGGGAAATGAAATTGAGAGAGTTGGAGGGTCAACTCGGGAAATCTTTAACCATCAGGGAAGTGGGGCTAAGTAAATTGTTGAGACTGATAAATCTCAGAAAATGGAGAGAAGATATATATTGTTTTTCTAGTTCTCAAGTTATAAATTACTTGAATAAAAGTAATGAAGGGGTGATTGCAATCCTGACTGCCTACACAAAGATTGGCAAGATAATAAGTTGTCAAGAGAATTTAAGGAAACTACAAGGGGATTAAGTGAGTCAGCAAAGAAGTGGCATTTGGAGCTGAAAATGAAATAGTCCATTTTGGTAGGAAAATAAAAAAAAGCAAGGCATGTTATTTAAATGGAGAGGTTCAAATGCTCTGAAATGCAGAGGAAGCTGCATGTCTTAATGTATGATTCTCAGAAGGTACAGTGCATAATTAGGTAAGTTATCATAATATTGTGGTTTTATTGCTTGGGGATGGATTACAATGATTCAGTGAGGACATTAATGCATGGGAAGCAATTCAGAAGTTTACTAGACTCATACCCTAGTATGTGTCAGTAATTTTATGAAGAATTCTTTTGTTTGTATCTGTTGGAGTTTAGAAAAAGAAGAGGAGACTCAACTGAAACATGTAAGAGCCAGATGGGTCTTGACAGGCTGAATGTGGAGAGGATGTTTCTTGTGGTAAAATCTAGAACTAGGGGGTCACTATTTAATTACTGGTCACCCATTTAATGCAGAGATGAGGGACAACATTTTCTCAAAGGTTCACAAGTTTTTTAAACTTTCTCAATGGTCATTGAAAGTAGATTCTACAAAGCAGATAGTTATGTGCTTGATAAGCAATTACGCAAATAAAAATGCAGAGCTGGGCATACATCAGCCCGCCATGGACTTATTAAATGGCACAGAAGGCTTGAAGGGGGATGTAGCGCATTCTTGTTCCTAAATCATAAACATGTTCATACATACATGAGTATGTAAGACGTCAGGAGTATTTTTTTTTCTCTCTGCAGGAAATCGTTTCCATCACAGCATGCCACACTTGCAGCCTTTGCAGCTGTATATGTTTCAGTAAGTAATCGATACTGCCTTGTTTGGTTTGAAATGAAAGAAACACGACATAATTGTAACTTGTGAATAAGATCTTAATTTGCTTGTGAACATCAGTTTCTTGCTTCATTTGTAGATTGCTGCGTAAATTGAAAGATTTACAACCTATGTTAAAAAAATTAATAGGCAGATATTGAATAAGTAGTTCACCTTCCTGTCACATGATATGAAGTTGGTATCATTATGCCTCTTCCATCTCCAGATTGATCACACCCATTCCCCACTATGAAAGGTTCAGTAAATTATCAGACTCAATAAAAATGCTCTGAAAAAAATCCTTTGAACTCTACAGTTGATAGAGACCAACAGGTCACATTGAATAAGTACTAGTTTGAAAGACACTTGCCTTCTGTGTATTGCCATCTCTTCCTCCTCAAGACTGACCCAGCTCCAAGCTTAGAGAATACAGAATTAACACTAGGCCAAGGGAAATAATTACTCATTGGCAAGCATATTCCCCTTATTACCTTATTGAAACTTGTGCCCCTTGATTCTCCACATCAGTACTACTGCTGTTTATTATAGATGATACAAGAAAGAAAGTGACCATTTGGCCAATTTTATGGCATTATGACAACATTCAGACAGAGGCAAATAAAAGCCATGTTCTGATCAAAGATATGCTGAAAGTCTTCCTTTGATATTCAAAGTTATTATCGACTCCAAGCTGCCCATCCTTCATATCCTAGGGTTAGCATTGACCAAACACCCAGCTAGACCAAGTACATAAATACTGTCGCCAGAAGAACAGGTCAGAGATTGGGTATCCTGTGGAGAATGAATCACCACTTTTTCACCATCTATAAGGCATGAGTCGGACTTGCCTGGATGGGTCCACCCACACGACATTCAAAAGGCTTGACACTACTGGGGACAAAGCAGCCTGGTTGGATGATACCTCAACCAGCACCATAAATATTTCCTTCCACTGCCACTAGAGTGTAAAATTGAACTTGTGTCCTCTACCCCTCCCTCAACCGCAAACCCACAACTTCCGTCATCAAGAACAGCATGAGCATTAGGTACATGGGAGTACCAGCACTTTCACGTTTCCCTCTAGGATGCACCATTTCTTCACTTAGACATGCATTGGCATTCCTTCATCTTTGTTGCAGCTGCTTATTTAGTAACAATGTGGGAGAATCTTTACCAGGATTAGAGTGGTTTAAGCAGATGGTTTACAAGAAAAATTAGAGATAGCAACAAATGCCAATGGTACCAATATTCTAAAAAACTTCTCACTGCCAATCAGTCTGCACCATATTCTATTCGGGTGCTAAACCCTTTTGATAATTAATGTGGAGAAGCTCCATGATTCATTAAGACAAATCCTCACCTCACTTCCAATTGCCCTTGGTAAGCAAGAGTTCTGCTAATGGAAATAATTTCACACTATCAAAATCTTAAATAGTTTGGAACTCCTCTATTAAACCTGCGCTTAACTTGCCTCCCCTATAATTATACCACTTGTGTTCGTGAGATTTATACAACATCTGAAGGTCAACTAGCAAGAAGCCACAGTAGTTAATGTTGACTTGAAGGTCCTTGTATCGTTTTCCTGAGTATATTTAATCATTCAACACCAATTTATACCAACATAAGTTTCTTTAACTTTCCGGAACTGTGCAATTGGCTCTGGAGACCTGAAGTATGGTTAGAGTACATAAACACATTCCCACTTTTGCTTCTGTCTGAAATTTCAGGGATGAAAGCAGTCTTAAAAAGAAAAAGGTGCTAAACTTTCATTGTGGAAAAATTGGGATAGTCAAATATTTATCCAATAGTAGCATTAATCGCTCAAAAAACTATCATGGACACTTGAATATGATTGCAAACAGTGGACAAGTAATCACATGTTTAACATCTGATTTTATGAAGGCACATGCCACTAGGTTCAAGAGCAGCTTCTAACACTCTGTTATTGATTGGTTCCTTAGTACACTAAGATGGACTCTTGATTTAACAATGTACCTCATCATGCTCTTGTACCTTATTGTTTACCTGCACTGCATTTTTACCATAGCTGTGACACTTTACACTGCATTCTGTTATTGTTTTAGCTTGTTCTACCTCAATGAGTAATAATTTGATTTGCTCGAACAGTGTGCAGGACAAGCTTTTCACTGTATCTCACTAAATGTGACAATAACAACCCAATAATAAAATAATACCAAATATGATTAAGTTTCCAGATGTCTAGATGTAGATTCGTGGGCAATTTACCAGGTAGTGCAGGGGAAGAAGATGGATGCTATTCATAGAACATAGAAAAGTACAGCACAGTATAGGCCTTTTGGCCCACAATGTTGTGCCAGCCCTTAAACCCTGCCTCCCATATATCCACCCACCTTAAATTCCTCTGTATACCTGTCTAGTAGTCTCTTAAATTTCACTAGTGTATCTGCCTCCACCACTGACTCAGGCAGTGCATTCCACGCACCAAACACTCTCTGAGTAAAAAACCTTCCTCTAATATCCCCCTTGAACTTCCCACCCCTTACCTTAATGTATTGAGCAGTAGTGCCCTGGGGAAGAGGTGCTGGCTGTCCACTCTATCTATTCCTCTTAATATCTTGTATACCTCTATCATGTCTCCCCTCATCCTCCTTCTCTCCAAAGAGTAAAGCCCTAGCTCCCTTAATCTCTAATCATAATGCACACTCTCTAAACCAGGCAGCGTCCTGGTAAATCTCCTCTTCACCCTTTCCAATGCTTCCACATCCTTCCTATACTGAGGCGACCAGAACTGGATCACGTATTATTATGATACAGTTTGAGTAACAGAAACAAACATTGAGTAACAGAAGAAACAGGAAGATCAAAGTGTCTAGATGTATTTTGTGTATGGGTATGGAAGTTGTTATGACAAAAAAGAAATCAAATTTGATTCTAAGTTTTTGCAAAGAAATGCTGAATAAACAACCAATAAAATTAAGTTGAATATATAGATGTTAATTACCCAGAGTTAGATTAGATTAGTTCTGCGCCTTCTATGCTAAGAAGAGAATAGATAATTAAAAAAGACACAAAGGTCACCGTTATGGTGAACGTTCCCAGAATGGGACTGCTAGGCTTAACAATATTATCTACAATTATTTATGAAATTATCAAAATCATGTAAATCTTTAAGAGGGTACATAATTAAAATCAGTTCTATTTAATTGTGAATTGATAATAAATGGTGCACATATATGATCATCATTAAAATAATTTTAGAAGACAATTTTTGACGTGAGCCATAGAATAAAATGTACTTTATCAAATATTTGCAAGACAGCCAGAAGCTATGTATGTAAACTCGTATCAGACATACATCTATATGAAACAAGAGCATAACAACAAATTGCAATGATAGAAAAGCAGCTGAAGATATCTAGATGAACTCATTCAGAGCTGTAAGTTCTGTTCCTCTTGTATGCAGTGTAATGAGATTGCTAAAATACTAACAATTTATATATTTAATTACATGGAATGCATAATTTTAGTTGAGAATAGAGGATGGTTTGTTCAGTAATTTCACAGCTGAATTAGTTTTTTTCTGTTTTCATATTGTTTAGATGTATTTTAATGCAACACTGACTGACTCTTCCAAACTCCTCAAGCCGCTCCTGGTTTTCACCTTTATCATATGTGCAGTCATCTCTGGTTTAACACGTATTATCCAGTACAAGAATCATCCAATAGATGTTTACTGTGGATTCATGATAGGAGGAGGAATCGCTGTCTACTTGGTAAGTGACTCATTGTAGAGGAAGTTATGAAGATGACACCATAATGCTCTCAACAAGTTTTTTTGACTCAGAAGACTGAGAATCTTCTCTTAGAACCATGAAGGCTGAAATAAAAATATAGAGAATGTTGGTAACATCTACAGAAAGGGAAATAGAGTTAATAACTCTGATTGTAAACACGTGGTCAGACCCATTATGAATTTGCTGTGTAAAGATATATGATGATTGACATAAATTGTACTGCTAATGATGATACAGTTCTGTTTGCACCAAACAGGGACATACCTGGATCAGTCAATCTGCATTTGCTGGATGAAACTGTTCCTGTGCTAGGTAGTAGATCCTTGTGAAGTATCGTCCTCAAAGTTCTGTCCATGGAATAGTCCCAAAAAAATTTTGCTTTTACAACACACCCTCATCTTTAGGCTGCACCAATTATCAAAATCCTAAATAAGTATTGAAAATTAATGAGAAACTACCAATTATTGCTTAATCAAACTTATAGTGTATAAATGTTGTGTCCAAATCTTATGTTATTAATGTTAGGGTGTTAGCTCCATGTCTAATACTACATTTAGTTGAATTAGTTGACTTAAATTTGTAGACATTTAGTCTTAACAAATTGAGCTAAGTGCACCATGTAGCTGAAACATCATGTTCTAGTCTGAAAATCAAAGCAAAAGCTCCAAATATTAGAAATCTGAAATTAAAACAGAAAATGTTAGGAAAACTTAGCAGGTCAGGCAGCATCTGTGGAAAGAGAAACTGCCAATGTCTTAACATTCTGACAAAAGGATCACATCCCTAAAATATTGACTGTTGCCAATCACGTTGCCTGGCCTATTGAATTTTTCCTGTATTTCCTGTATTTTCTGTTTTCATTTCGCACTGCAGTCTACCTCTTAGCTTTTCTAATCTGTGTCCTGAATTATTGAAGTTGTCCCTTCCTAGAGAGCACATTGAGCATTATGATTAAGGTTGAATTTCCACATATACTGTATGCTTTTAAAATGAGAAATAGGAGAAACTACATTAGCTAGAGAGTGGTGAATCTATGGAATTCGTTGCCACAGGTGGCTGTGGAGGCAGAAGTTGTTAAATCCTTGATTACTCAGGGCATGACGGGATACAGGGAGAAGGCAGGAGATTAGGGCTGAGAGGGAAAATGGGTCAGCCATGATGAAGTGGCAAAGCAGACTCAATGGGCCAAATGACCTAATTCTGCTCCTATATCTTATGGTCTTAAGTAGCATATTTGTTAAGATTTATATGGCAATATTCATATTTCTGACAATTATGGCCAACATTTTATTTATTAAATCAAAATTGATACCTGGAGTATTTGTTCCAACTCAGCACACAAACTCCTTAAAGGATTTGTAATTTATTGAGTGACTCATAAGTGCTTTGACACTTCGAAATGTTTTGATATTTGACACTTCAGCCAGGCAGTCTGCTGTGTGTTATAATATCCTGACTGATATTTTATGGGCTAGTTTGTCCAGCTCAATTTCGGAGAGATAGATCTGTCCTTTGATACAGGGTTATTGTTGGAAAAGCTGCTATAAAATCCATCATGCCTACTGGTGTATTCTGTAGCAGGAGATTCAAAGAGAAGTATAGAAAGTTAAGGCTTCACTAAAACCAATGTGTTTTCACATTCACTGGAATATTCACCAATTTCTACTTCATAATAAAGGATTAAAACTGTTTATATTGATTTTCCCTGTGCTTCAAATTAAAATGACATGCCTTCCAATAGGTTCTGATGTCTCTAAGTGATACTTGGTCAGACATGGAGAAAATCTCCTCAAGGCTATGAAGTTCACCATCATAAATTACTTATGCCACATAGCTAGATGAAGCTTTAATGCCCATTTCAATTGGAAATAAGGTGGGTTGAACGAACAGCAGCTCGGCAATTCCTGTTAACCTAGGGCTTGACCTACTTTCCGGGTGTCACGTGGTATGTGGAACAAAACAGGATCATTGCTATGTTTGCTGTTCATCTGGCTCAGGGGGAGCAGTACAGAGGCAGCACTGGCAGAGAGGCACCAGTCTCATTAAAATGTAAAACTGATTTGCTATCTACCAACAGGAAAACATGAGGCATAAAAATACATTTAAGTTGAAAACAAAATTCAGTTAAACCAGAACAAGCAAATAAAAAGCTAAAATTTGTTAAAAGAAACGTTGTGCAGTGAGTTGATGTTATCTAGAATGGATTGCCCGAGGAAAGGATAATGGAAGTAAGTTCTATGTAACTGTCGAATCAGCTGTTTAGACCATAAGCAAGAATCCATTGGGGTGTGAGAAGGAATTGTTTGCTCTCTCAAATGAATTGCACTTTAGAATTAAAAATTAACTTTCTTGATCTCAGGTTGCATCCAAGCACTTTGCAGCCAATGAAGTATTTAGAAATTATGATCACTGTGGTCCATCAGAGGTATAGTGGGCCATTGTTCACATTTGCTGCTTTTGTTACTTAAAGGTTTAACTATATTATTGCCTACTTCGTCAACTTTCAGCCTTTCTATCTCCATGGTTTAAATTCATCCAGTTACCTGCTCTCTGTATTCTAACTTGAACTAATTCCTACTCAGTCATTACAGTGATTCCATGATCAATATTTTTTTCATGTAACATAGAATAGTGCAGCACAGTACATGCTCTCTGACCCATGATGTGGTGCCCACCATTTAACCTACTCAAAGATAAACCTAACCTTTCTTCCCACATAATCCTCCACTTTCTTTCATATATGTGCCTATCTTAAAGTCTCTTAAATGACTCTAAAGTATTTGCCTTTAAGTGACATTCAAAAATGTGTTCCACACACCTACTACTCTCTGTTATAAAAAGAAGTGCCTCTGACAGGCCCGCTATATTTTCCTCACAATACCCAAATATAGATAGGGTGGTAGATAGGGTAGTAAAGAGAGCTTTTGGTACATTGGCCTTTATAAATCAAAGTATTGAGTGTAAGAGTTAGAATGTTATGGTGAGGTTGTATAAGGCATTGGTGAAGCCAAGTTTGGAGTATTGTGTGCAGCTTTGGTCACCGAATTACAGGAAGGATATTAATAAGGTTGAAAGAGTGCAGAAAAGGTTTACAAGGATGTTGCCGGGACTTGAGAAACTGAGTTACAGAGAAAGGTTGAATAGGTTAGGACTTTATTCCCTGGAGTGTAGAAGAATGAGGGGAGATTTGATAATGGTATATAAAATTATGATGGGTATAGATAGAGTGAATGCAAGCAGGCTTTTTCCACTGAGGCTAGGGGAGAAAAAAAAACAGAGGACATTGGTTAAGGGTGAAGGGGGAAAAGTTTAAAGGGAACATTAGGGAGGGGCTTCTTTACACAGAGAGTGGTGGGAGTATGGAATGAGCTGCCAGATGAAATGGTAGATGCCTACTTACTTTTAACATTTAAGAAAAACTTGGACAGGTACATGGATGAGAGGGGTTTGGAGGGATATGGCCCAGGTGCAGGTCAGTGGGACTAGGCAGAAAAATGGTTCGGCACAACCAAGAAGGGCCAGAAGGCCTGTTTCTGTGCTGTAATGTTCTGTGGTTCTACCTTAAAGTTATGCTCCTCTGTATTAGCCATTTCTGCCCAGGGAAAAGTTCTCTAACTGTCCACATGCCTCATATCATACTGTACACCTCTATAAAGTTACCTTGCGTCCTTCTTCTCTCCAAAGAAAAAATCCCTAGCTCGCTCAACCTTTCTGCATAAGGCATGAACTCTAATCCCAGGCAGCATCCTGGTAAATCTGCTCAGCACCCTCTCTAAAGCTTCCACATCCTTTAATGAAGTGAACAGAATTGAACACAGTAATCCAAGTGTGGTCTAATCAGAGATTTACAGAGCTGCAATGTTACGTGTGGCTCTTGAACTCAAAATTATGTCTCTTGATTCTACAGTTATCTCCTTTTTGCAATCCCCTCTGCTTTCTCACACCTTCCTATTGTTATCATCTTCGCTAGCACTCAAACGTTGAATTATGCTTGCACTTGACTTTACTTGCACATCACCATTTACTGTGAATTCACAAGAATATGGTCATGCTTCAGTTAATTTGACTTAAGGATCTATAATTCCTTTTCCATGTTTCTCTTTCTGCCTAATCACTTCCATTTTGATGCTCTTTAAAATCTCCTATCATTTTCTCTTAAACCCCCATGGGATGATTTTTCTATGGTAAAGCCACAATGTATTGTTACTTTTATTGAATGACATCATGAATTAAATAACCCTGAATTTCAGAAGCCGGATATGATGTATAGTTGCATCTATGAGGAGCATTTAGCACTATTGACAGGATTTAAATTTCTAGATGGTAAGTTTTAATGTGTATTTTTTGTTTTCCTTCTAGGGTCTTTATGCTGTAAGTAATTTCCAGCCTAGTGATGACGGTTTATCCCACCAAACCTATCACAGAGAACCCTTGAGATCACTGACAGACCTCAGCCAGGAAAGCAGCAGACAGCTCCAAGGAAAAACTCCCAGTAGCATTGACGGAATTTCCTCACACCATTCCGAAAGTATTCTTAATCGAAACCACAGGGAGTCCAGCTCCCTTACTAACCTGAAGAGAACAAGTGCTGACGTTGAGGTCATTACCCCTCGCAGTCCAATGGCAAAGGAGAACATGGTGACCTTCAGTAACACTCTGCCTCGTGTCCACACATCATCAATGGATGAGGCAGCAAGAAGGAATGCATCAATTCACGCATCCATGGACTCAGCCCGATCTAAACAACTCCTGTCACAGTGGAAATCCAAGAATGAAAGTCGGAAACTGTCCCTGCAGGTTATGGAGACAGAGACAGGTCACTCACCACCAAAGTCCATTGAGATGCGATCCAGCTCAGAGCCAGCAGGGGTGGGACTCAATGGAGACCAACAATCCCAACTCACTCAGTATCTGAAGATGCAAGCCGGTACTATTCCAGGAAGCAACAACACCAGTAACATCGGTGGCGGAGCACGAGTCTGCATGCAGTCACGGCCTGGTTCGTCGCAGCTCGTCCACATACCCGAGGAAACGCAAGAGAACATAAGTACTTCTCCAAAAGCCAGTTCGGCAAGATCAAAGTGGCTGAAGGTAGCTGAGAAGAGTGGGGTTGGCAGGGCAAGCACCCAGCCAAGAATTATGCAAGTTATTGCTATGTCCAAGCAGCAAGGAATGCTGCAGAGCAGTCCAAAGAGCACAGATAGTAGCACAGTCAGCTGCACAGGATCTATAAGGTACAAAGCTTTAACCGACCATGAGCCGACTAATATTGTAAGGGTGGAAGCTCACCCAGAGAACAACAGACCCCTGGTCCATGTACCTTCAGGCAGTGAGGAGAGCGGTTCATGGAAGTGGAAGGCCAGTGAAAAGAGTAGTCTCCGCCAAGCATTCGAGTTGAATGACCTTAATAGGGACTCTGAGAGCAGTGATTCACTGAAAGATAGCTTTGCCTCATCCGACAGAAAGAAAACCAATCCAGACATTGGTGAGCACCATCACCACGGAATCACCACCATTCGGGTGACACCAGTGGAAGGAAGTGAAGCTGCCTCGGAGACGCTCTCAGTGTCCTCCAGTCGGGACTCAACCCTCAGGCGGAAAGCTAACATCATTTTAATACCCGAAAGAGGAAACAGCCCAGAAAACACAAGGAACATCTTCTACAAGGGAACATCACCCACTAGAGCCTATAAAGAGTGAATGTTTACCCTGGAAGCCTGCTGAAAGACAATCCTTTCAAGAGAGATGAAGAATATCTCTACTTTCTGATAACAAATACAGCCATTTTAATGTGCCATTCAGCTGTAAAATGAATTAAAGTGTTGCCAATAGTTAAACATCTTTGCATGAATAAGTTATTTTTACATCCTAATCAAAAGCACATGGGCATAGCCTGAGCCTTGTGGATAAAAAGTACTTGCTATGTTGCTATTTCAATAAACTGTGAATGCATTTTCTCCCATATTGAACATCATTCATATATTGATCAAATGATAAATTTTCAGTTAGCTTTTGCTGTATAGCCATAGTCTGTAATGGACAATTTAGAATTTCTCTCCTGACTACTGCTCTAGATGGAAATTGCATATCTAACAGTTAATATGAATTTTGCCACTTTTTATGTGTTGAAATGTTACTGAGGTTACAATGATTACTTGGTTGACAGTAAATGACACTTTTAATTCCAGAAGTATCTTCAAAGGGATCACATAGATAATAAAACCATGTAGCCTTTATGGAAATTACACACAAAGTGTATTTGAATACATACAAATATACACCACATATAATACAAATAATAGATTTTTCTCACGGAATGTAAACTGGACAGTAATTGATAACTGACAATGATTTATATCATAGATTTTTTATACTTATTGTAGCCTTAGCATATTGATATATGCCTTTGAAGAAAATGTTTTTTAAGTGATTAAAGACTGCATCCTTTTTTGTAAGCTTACATAGCTAGTACTTCAAAACTATTAAAATATATATAAAATATGCCTTTAATCATGTGGTACAGGCTTTGTACCAATGTCTTTTTACATTAACTAATGAATGGAAGTGTCCAATACAACCGTGTTTTACAACCTTTTCTCCCTCAAGTGGTGTATAAACCTGTATAATCCTACTGATTTGCTACAGGAAAGTGTTTTGTTATTTATTATTAGATCCATATGGATAGAAAAATGTGCAGCTTTTATTAGGTATTTGTTGTTTTGAATACAGCTTAAATATAGGAAGTCAACAATCTTTCAAGCAGAAACTCAAGTATTATGATATCAACCTTGTTCTTTAGTATCTTTGTTAAACTTTTGTTAGAATAATGACTTTTAAGGAATCGTCATATTTCAAAGAGCCCTTGGCTTGAATGATTCCAGTGGATAAAGTAAAAACGTTCTTCTTATTGCATAATGATATAGTTATGTTTTATTACAGTTGTTATTTACAATGGAAGTGTACTGTTCCTGGTACTGTACAAGTGGCTGTAACACTTTGGATAATGGGGAAAATATCCAAGCAACTGCATGTATTTTTAAAGTATCACCTGTAAAAAAACGAAACTTTATTTTCACTGCAACCGGTACATTAAATATTTATTATGGAATTATTTAACAAATCATTGTATAGAATCACTAGTTGGTACAGACTGTGATACCTTGTTGAAGGTTGTTAATTGCCCAGTAAAATTATATTTAAGTGGTTTGTACGTTAAAAAGAAAACCATTTAACCGAGGTATGCACAGATGTATATATTTGCCTATGTGCTTAAAATGTCCTGTTAACTATTTTTTCATAAAGTGTTTTAAAAGTGGGCACTAGATCAGTAAGTGAACATAAGACATAACTTTGTGCAAGTTCCTAAGTTGTGCTATACAAGAGTCTTGTGGAAACAGACCAAGGTCGGGGCTGATTTCTCTTAAAGGTAGATCAGTGGCACTATTATCTTGTGTGAGATTTCAGCCACACTTAAGCAACATACTTCTTGTAAGTTAATTTACAGAATAAATGTTTCTTAATTGAACTGGAATCAGTTTTTCTTTTATTTGGAGTACAAAAATAGAAACTTAAATGTGATTAACGCTCTGGTCATTTTATTAGGTACCCTGGCTCGTTAATGCAAATATTTAATCAGCCAATCATGTGGCAGCAACTCAATTGATAAAATCATGTAGGCATGGTCAAGAGGTTCAGACCAAACATAAGAGTGTGGAAGAAATGTGATCTAAGTGACTTTGACTGTGGAATGATTGCTGATGACAGACAGTGTGGTTTGAGTATCTCATAAGCTGATGATCTCCTGGCATTTTCACACACAACAGCCTCAGAGTTTGCAGAAAATGGTGCGAAAAGCAAGAATCATCCAGTGCGTAGAAGTTCCGTGGGCGAAAATGCCTTGGTATTGAGAGAAAGTTGAGGAGAATGGCCAGATAGGTACAGGCTGACAGAAAAGCAATAGTAACTCAAATAACCATGTGTTACAACAGTGGTGTGCAGCAGAGCATCTCTGAAAGCACATCTTATCAAACCTTGAAGTGGATGGCCTACAGCAGCACAGATGATCATACGGGTTCCACTTCTGTGGTCATTTTAGTAGTCACTCCTGTCCCTAATGAAGTGGCCACAGAGTGTAATTTTTCTACTGAATGACACGCAAAAAAAAACCCAATTCCATCATAATGCAAAATGTCTCTGCATTGAATATAAATAATGTTTTGATATTTTAAAATTTCAAATGGTAATAAATTATTTTATCTCAAGAAAATAAAACAGAAGTGCTCGAACATTTATCCCTTAAGGCAGTTATCCCTTCATGAACATGGGTTGGTTTATGTCACAGGAGTCTAAAATTATCACTATTTATATCACCTCAAAAAATGTTTTATTTACACCATTCTCCGCATCAACAATCCTTGCAGCATAATATTCCATTGGTTTTTGCTGACTGCCATACTGTAGATCTTTCTACCAATATCTTCACAATTTTATATTTGAATTGAGACCCCTCAGTTACTCTGCTAAATGTCCAATCCTTGGTATATTTTCATTGTTTCCAATTTGTTCTTTCATTTTGTCATTGTGGTGAACTTGGCATTGGTCTTATGGCTTTATTAAAACAAATTTTCAGCAAACATAAATGACATCTTTCAGCTATTCAAGAACAAATATTTTTCTTTTTGGGATAGGTAGCAGCAGTCAATATAAGACCATAAAACATAGGAGCAGAATTAGGCTATTCTCTCATAGCTGACATATTAACTTTCTCAATCCCATTCTTCTGTCTTCTTCCTTTAACCTTTGAGGCCCTGACCAATCAGGAACATTGCAACCTCCGCTTTAAATACTTTCAATGACTTGGCATCCACAAACTTCTGTGGCAATCAAGTCCACAAATTCACTACCTTCTGGCTTAAATATTCTTTATCTGCTCAAAATGGATGCCACTCTATTCTAGTCTGTGCCCTCTGGTCCTAGACTCACCCACTGTCAGAAATATACTCTCCACATCCACTCGATCCAGACCTTTCAATATTTGATAGGTTTCAATGAGATCCCAACCCCCCCCCACCATTCTTCCAAACTCCAGAGAGTACAGTCCCAGGGACATCAAACGCTTCTCGTACAATAACCCACTAATTCTCATGAACCTCTTCTAGACCCTTTCAACGCTAGCATATCTTCTCTTAGATAAGGAGCCCAAAACTGCTCACAATACTCCAAGTACAGTCTGACCAATGCCTTATAAGCCTCAGCATTACATCCTTGTTCTTATATTCAAGTCCTCTTGAAATGAAGGCTAATACTCCATTTACATTCCTTGCCATCAACTCAACCTGCAAGTTAACTTTTAGGGAATCCTGCACAAGGATTCCCAAATCCCTTGGCACCTCTGATTGTTAAATTTTCTCTCTGTTTAGAAAATAGTCAATGCCTTTATTCCTTCTACCACAGTATAAGACCATACACTTCCCTACACTGTGGTCCATCTGCTATTTCTTCACCCATTCTCCCAGTCTGTTTGAGTTCTTTAGCAAACTGTCTGCTTCCTTAACACTAGCTGTCCCTCCAGCTACCTTCATGTCATCCGCAAATCTGACCACAAAGCCATCAATTCCATCATCCAATTCATTGACATTTAATGCGAAAAGAAGTCTCAGCACTGACTCCTGTGGAAAACAACTAGCTACCAGCAGCCAACCAGAAAAGGCCCCTTTAATCCCATAGTTTGCCTCCTATCAATCAGCCAATTCTCTATCCATGTTTCTATCTTTCCTGTAATACCATGGAACCTTGTTAAGCAGCCTCATGTGCAGCATCTAGTCAAAGGCTTTCTGAAAATCCAAGTAAACAACATTCACTGTTGGTGAGAAAAGGTAACATCCTTTATATATCCTGCATATTATTTCCTCAAAATATTCCAACAGATTTGGCAGGCAAGATTTTTCCTTAAGGAAACCATGCTGACTTCAGTATATTTTATCATGTGCCTCCAAAACCTCATCCTTAATAATGGACTCCAACATCTTCTCAATGACTGAAATCAGGCAAACTGATCTATAATTACTTCTCTCCCGCTTCCCTCTCTTCTCAAAAAATGGAGTGATATTTGCAATTTTCCAGTTCTTTGAAACCATTCCTAAATCTAGTGATTCTTGAAAGATCATTACTATATGCCTCCAAAATGTTCTTTTTCCTTTTGCTCCCTAATCAAAGCTGGTCATTACACAACATCCAATTTAGAATAGCCTTTCCCCTAGTGCTCTTAACCACACACAAGCTGGTTGTAGGTTTTCTACAAATTAACCTCTCTTGGGATTCAGTATGAATCTGATTTTCCCAATCAACCTGTAGATTGAAATCCCACTTGATCATTGTAACATTACCCTTTTCACATGCCTTTTCTATCTCCCATTGTAATTTGTATCCCACATCATGGCTACTGTTTGGAAGCTTCCATATAACTCCTGTCAGGGTCTTTGCAGTTTCTTAACGCTATCTACGAGGGCACCTGAACCGCTCTGCCTACCTACCTGTCCTTTTGATACAATGTGTGTCTTTGGATGTTGAGCTCCCAACTATGATCAGTGATGCACACAACATATCTGCCAAACTCAAACTGCGCTACCTTGTTCTGTACACTGTTCTGTCTCCTACCTTTTTCTGTACACTGCATCCATTCGAATATAACATCTTCAGTCGTTTCATTCATCACTCTTTCAATTTTGCCCCCGTGATACACTTCAACTCATCACACGGACTGCAATTTTGCCCTATCATGAGCCTGTCCTTCCTCACAGTCTCACTACATACTGCCTCTACCTGTATACCAACTGCCCCATTCTCAGCCTGTCACTCTTGCTCCCATCCCGCTGCCAAATTATTTTAAATTCTCCTCAACAGCTCTAGGATATTGATCCCACTTGGGTTCAGATGTAACCAATCTTTTTTTTACGGGTCATATCTTCCCAATGATGCAGAAATCTGAAAACTTGTTCCCTGCAGCAATTCTTCAGCCGTGCAGCCATCTGCCAAATCATCCTATTCTTACCCTCACTGGCACATGGCATGGGCAGTGATCCAGGAATCACTGCCCTGGACGTCCTGCTTTTCAGCTATCTACCTAATGCCCTATAGTCTCTCTTCAGGACCTCCTCCCCTTTCCTGCCTATGTTGTTGGTACCAATATGTACCATGACTCTGGCTGCTCACCCTCCCCTTTTAGAATGTTTGCAGCCGATCTGAGACATCCTAGTACCTGGCACCTGGGAGGCAAAATACCATCCGAATGTCTTTATCACATCCACAGAATCTCCACTCTGCTCCTCTAGCCATGGGATTCTCTATTTCTACCGCACTCCTCTTCTCTCCCTTCCCTTCTGAACCACAGAGACAGACTCAATGCCAGAACTTCTTGGTGTGGCTTTCCCCTGGTAGCTCCTCCCCCTCCTCCCCAATGCAGTATACTTACTGTTGAAGGGAACAGCAACAGGCGTGCCCTGCATTGGCTGCCTATTCCTTTTTCCCTCTCCTAACAGTCACCCAGGTACCTATCTCTTGTTACTGATGGTGACTACCTTCCTGTAGCCCTTATCTATCACCTCCTCATACTGTCTTATGAGCTGAAGGCTATCCGGATGTAGCTCCAGTTCCTTAACGTGATCTCTAAGGAGCTGCAGTTCAATGCACTTCACGCAGATGTAGCTATTTGGGAGACTGGAGGTATCCCAGAGTTCCCGCATCTCACACAAGAAATGTACCACTAACTCTGTGCCCATTCTCTGTGCACTATGTGCTAATGGGGCATTGAAAGACAAAAAAAACAAACCTTACCAGAAACTTACTTTGAACTTCCGGCTGTGCTTGCCCAAGCCTATTCTCATTGTAGCCTGTTGAGCCAAATCATCTGACTTTAACACTGGCCAATTCACAGAATGGCCACTCCAGCAATGTCAAAGTTGTCCGTGTATGATAGGAAATGTCAAAAAAAAATCAGTGATTTAGAAAATGTTTAGAATGCCTTTACTCACTTAATGGCATAATAATTACATTTGGGCAGATGTTGTTCCTGATCCCAGTAAAATGGATTTCCGTCAGTTGTCCTGTGATTATCTATCACTGCAAATTTGAAGAATAACACATAAGCATCAAGCTGCAAATGCAGTAAAACACTGCAGTTCATTTGGATGGAACCCACATCATACTTAACATGTTATTACAAGCAACTGTGTAAGGGTACCCACTTTTGGATCTTCTCCCATTTTAGAAGAGAGGACCTCAACTGAGAGACACGGATCACATATTGTCATTTGTGTGGGTTACAAAGTTTCAGATGGTGTTT